>NC_048570.1:14146022-14163522 GCF_013265735.2 Oncorhynchus mykiss
TGTGTGTGTGTGTGTGTGTGTGTGTGTGTGTGTGTGTGTGTGTGTGTATGTGTGTGTGTGTGTGTGTGTGTGTGACTGTGTGTGTGTTAGTGGCAGTTGCCCAAGAAAATGCCCACATTTCTAACCTTGATGACAGGAGGACCGACCAGAGACAAAACCCACTAATCTGCCACTGAGCAGCATAATTTACATCACAGTGAACCAATGCCTCCCTGGTCAATGTCTCCCTGATTTGCACAGCGCAAACTTGATTCACATAGAGATATTCCGACTGTCAGTATAAACTGCTTCTGTTTTCATTTCACATTTATTTCAATGCCAGACTCAGGGCATACATTTTTCATCACCTGCTAAGCAATGAATAAAATATTTTTTAAAGAACGGAGAGGGGAGGAGGGGGTGGGGAATCTAACAGATGCAGCGCATGCGGTACAACGTGCAGACACCGTGTGCATAACGAGAGGCTCTGCTGTAGTGTGTTGTAGCTATGTGGGGTGAAGCTGAGGGCTGCTGTAGTGTGATGTAGCTAGGTGGGGTAAAGCTGAGGGCTGCTGTAGTGTGTTGTTGCTAGGTGGGGTGAAGCTGAGGGCTGCTGTAGTGTGTTGTAGCTATGTGGGGTGAAGCTGAGGGCTGCTGTAGTGTGATGTAGCTAGGTGGGGTGAAGCTGAGGGCTGCTGTAGTGTGTTGTTGCTAGGTGGGGTGAAGCTGAGGGCTACTGTAGTGTGTTGTTGCTAGGTGGGGTGAAGCTGAGGGCTACTGTAGTGTGTTGTTGCTAGGTGGGGTGAAGCTGAGGGCTGCTGTAGTGTGTTGTTGCTAGGTGGGGTGAAGCTGAGGGCTGCTGTAGTGTGTTGTAGCTAGGTGGGGTGAAGCTGAGGGCTGCTGTAGTGTGTTGTTGCTAGGTGGGGTGAAGCTGAGGGCTGCTGTAGTGTGTTGTAGCTAGGTGGGGTGAAGCTGAGGGCTGCTGTAGTGTGTTGTAGCTAGGTGGAGTGAAGCTGAGGGCTGCTGTAGTGTGTTGTAGCTAGGTGGGGTGAAGCTGAGGGCTGCTGTAGTGTGTTGTTGCTAGGTGGGGTGAAGCTGAGGGCTGCTGTAGTGTGTTGTTGCTAGGTGGGGTGAAGCTGAGGGCTGCTGTAGTGTGTTGTAGCTAGGTGGGTGAAGCTGAGGGCTGCTGTAGTGTGATGTAGCTAGGTGGGGTGAAGCTGAGGGCTGCTGTAGTGTGTTGTTGCTAGGTGGGGTGAAGCTGAGGGCTGCTGTAGTGTGTTGTAGCTAGGTGGGATGAAGCTGAGGGCTACTGTAGTGTGTTGTAGCTAGGTGGGGTGAAGCTGAGGTCTGCTGTAGTGTGTTGTAGCTAGGTGGGGTGAAGCTGAGGGCTGCTGTATTGTGTTGTAGCTAGGTGGGGTGAAGCTGAGGTCTGCTGTAGTGTGTTGTAGCTAGGTGGGTTCAGGTGTGGGGTAAAGGAAGGTGGTAGGAGAAGAGAAGAGAGGTGAGGAAGAGGAGAGGAGGAGACAGGAGAGGAGCTGGGAGAGGAGCTCTCTGTCTCTCTTTCTCTCTCTCTGGATCAATTCAATTCAAGGGGCTTTATTGGCATGGGAAACTTGTTAACATTGCCAAAGCAAGTGAGGTAGATAATAAACACAAAATGAACAGTAAACATTACACTCACAGAAGTTCTAAAATAATAAAGTATTTTCAAATGTCATCTCTCTCTCTTTCTCTGGATCTCTCTTTCTCTCTCCCTCTCTCTATTTCTCTGGATCTCTCTCTTTCTCTCTCCCTCTCTGTCTTTCTCTGGATCTCTCTCTTTCTCTCTCTCTCTCTCTCTCTTTCTCTGGATCTCTCTCTCTCTCTCTTTCTCTGGATCTCTCCCTCTCTCTGGATCTCTCTCTCTCTCTCTTTCTCTGGATCTCTCCCTCTCTCTCTCTCTTTCTCTGGATCTCTCTCTTTCTCTCCCCCTCTCTCTCTCTCTCTCTCTCTCTCTCTTTCTCTGGATCTCTCCCTCTCTCTCTCTCTTTCTCTGGATCTCTCTCTTTTTCTATCCCTCTCTCTCACTCTCTTTGTCTCTGGATCTCTCTCCCACCCTCTCTCTCCCTGGATCGCTCTCTCTCTCTGGATCTCTTTCAATTCAATTCAATTCAATTCTATTTGCTTTATTGGCATGACGTAACAATGTACATATTTCCAAAGCTTATTTTGGATCTTTCTCTCTCTCTGGATCTCTTTTGTTTATTATCTACGTCACTTGCTTTGACAATGTTAACATATGTTAACTGGATCTCTCTCTCTCTCTCTCTGGATCTCTCTCTTTGGCTAGGAGGCAGGCAGTAGTGCCCTTCCAACACTTTAGCCCCTGATACAGAGGGCTATACCATAGCACTGTAATTGGTGTGTGTGTGTGTGGAACACCACAGTGACATTGTTGCAGTACTTGAGCGTAATGAACACACAGGCTACCTGAGATGTACAAAACCTGCTCTTTCCATGACACAGACTGACCAGGTGAATCCAGGTGAAAGATACGATCCCTGTAGATGTCAGCTGCTACACTTCAGTCAGTGTAGACGAAGGGGAGGAGACAGGTTAGAGAAGGAGTTTTAAGCATTGAGACAGGGATTGTGTATGAGTGCTATTCAGAGGGTGAATGGACAAGACAAGACATTTGTGCCTTAGAATGGTATATGGTAGTAGGTGCAAGGTGCATCGGTTGGAGTGTGTCAAGAACTGCAACGCTGCTGGGTTTTCCATGTTCAGCAGTTTCTTGTGTGTATCAAGAATGGTCCAAAATCCAAAGGACATCCAACCAACTGGACTGGAATGCTTTCGCCACCTTATAGAGTCCATGCCCTGACAAATTTAGGCTGATCTAAGGGTAAAATGGATTGCAACTCAATATTAGGAACGTGTTCCTAATGTTTCGTACGCTCAGTGTATGGCCTGACCTTGCTTAGCGATGTACAAAAATAAATGCCTGTTTTCACACAAATAGTTACAGAATGTAACACCCAGGGCAGCCCACCCCCCCCCCACACACACACACACACACAGGCATACACACACACACGCACACACACAGACACAAACACACACACACACACACACACACACACACACACACAGGCATACACACACACACGCACACAGACACAAACGCACACACAGGCACACAAACACAAACACACACACAGCCAGGAGGTTGTACTGTATGTGCTGGGAGATTCATCTGGTTAGAGTGGTGGTAATATATTCCACCAGGACCAGTGTTCCTCGTAGCGATGTGAAATAATTACTGTGATGCTTGAAGTCAGGCTCAGCTTCTGAATCTCAATGCGGTACTGAGTGTGAGAGGAAGCGTCTGTGTGGAATATTCCCAGAGCTCAGGACGAAGGATGGGAGGCCGACATGTATGGAGGCTACATACCTCACACTTCCCAGCACCACAGAGAACAACACAGTATGCTGTTGTCTGAGATACTATACATTGTATAAATTATGTATAAAAGGGTTGATAACTGTTGAGAGGGTTCATGGCATCTGTATTCAGAGAGAGAGAGAGGGAGAGAATATAATCAGAGGTAGTGAAGGAGCAAGAGGGAGGTATAGAGGGAGGAGAAGGAGGAGAGGGAGCTAGAGGGAGGTATAGAGAGATGTGCTCACTGCCCACAAAATGAGGTGGAAACTGAGCTGCACTTCCGAACCTCCTGCCCAATGTATGACCATATTAGAGAGACATATTTCCCTCAGATTACACAGATCCACAAAGAATTTGAAAACAAATCCAATTTTGATAAACTCCCATATCTACTGGGTGAAATTCCAGTGTGGCATCACAGCAGCAAGATTTTTAACCTGTTGCCACAAGAAAAGGGCAACCAGTGAAGAACAAACACCATTGTAAATACAACCCATAATTATGCTTATTTATTGTCCCTTGTGTACTTTAACCATTTGTACATTGTTACAACACTGTATATACAGTGCCTTGCGAAAGTATTCGGCCCCCTTGAACTTTGCCACATTTCAGGCTTCAAACATAAAGATATAAAACTGTATTTTTTTGTGAAGAATCAACAACAAGTGGGACACAATCATGAAGTGGAACGACATTTATTGGATATTTCAAACTTTTTTAACAAATCAAAAACTGAAAAATTGGGCGTGCAAAATTATTCAGCCCCTTTACTTTCAGTGCAGCAAACTCTCTCCAGAAGTTCAGTGAGGATCTCTGAATGATCCAATGTTGACCTAAATGACTAATGATGATAAATACAATCCACCTGTGTGTAATCAAGTCTCCGTATAAATGCACCTGCACTGTGATAGTCTCAGAGGTCCGTTAAAAGCGCAGAGAGCATCATGAAGAACAAGGAACACACCAGGCAGGTCCGAGATACTGTTGTGAAGAAGTTTAAAGCCGGATTTGGATGCAAAAAGATTTCCCAAGCTTTAAACATCCCAAGGAGCACTGTGCAAGCGATAATATTGAAATGGAAGGAGTATCAGACCACTGCAAATCTACCAAGACCTGGCCGTCCCTCTAAACTTTCAGCTCATACAAGGAGAAGACTGATCAGAGATGCAGCCAAGAGGCCCATGATCACTCTGGATGAACTGCAGAGATCTACACCTGAGGTGGGAGAATCTGTCCATAGGACAACAATCAGTCGTATATTGCACAAATCTGGCCTTTATGGAAGAGTGGCAAGAAGAAAGCCATTTCTTAAAGATGTCCATAAAAAGTGTCGTTTAAAGTTTGCCACAAGACACCTGGGAGACACACCAAACATGTGGAAGAAGGTGCTCTGGTCAGATGAAACCAAAATTGAACTTTTTGGCAACAATGCAAAACGTTATGTTTGGCGTAAAAGCAACACAGCTGAACACACCATCCCACTGTCAAACATGGTGGTGGCAGCATCATGGTTTGGGCGGCCTGCTTTTCTTCAGCAGGGACAGGGAAGATGGTTAAAATTGATGGGAAGATGGATGGAGCCAAATACAGGACCATTCTGGAAGAAAACCTGATGTAACGGTTCTCTTGTTGTGAAGTAGAAGCGGACCAAAAAGCAGCGTGGTGGTTGTTCATAGTATTTTAATGAAGACACTATACATGAACAAACTAACGAAAACAAGAAACGTGAGAACTCAAAACAGCCCTATCTGGTGCAAACAAAGACAGGAACAATCACCCACAAACACACAGTGAAACCCAGGCTACCTAAGTATGATTCTCAATCAGAGACAACTAATGACACCTGCCTCTGATTGAGAACCATACTAGGCCGAAAACATAGAACTGCCCCAAAACATAGAAAAACAAACATAGACTGCACACCCAACTCACGCCCTGACCATACTAAATAAATACAAAACAAAGGAAATAGAGGTCAGAACGTGACAGTACCCCCCCCCCAAAGGTGCGGACTCCGGCCGCAAAACCTTGACCTATAGGGGAGGGTCTGGGTGGGCGTCTGTCCGCGGTGGCGGCTCTGGCGCGGGACGCGGACCCCACTTCGCCATTGTCTTAGTCCGCCTTATTGTCCGCCTCCGTGGCTTACTCACCATGCCCACCCCTCTCAATGACCCCACTGGACAGAGGGGCTGCTTGGGACAGAGGGGCAGCTTCTCGGGACAGAGGGACAGCTGCTCGGGACAGAGGGACAGCTGCTCGGGACAGAGGGACAGCTGCTCGGGACAGAGGGACAGCTGCTCGGGACAGAGGGGCAGCTGCTCCGGGCGGAGGGGCAGCTGCTCCGGGCGGAGGGGCTCTAGCGGCCCCTGGCTGACTGGCGGCACTGGCGGCCCCTGGCTGACTGGCGGCCCCTGGCTGACTGGTGGCACTGGCGGCCCCTGGTTGACTGGCGGCGCTGGCGCTGGGCTGACTGGCGGCACTGGCGGCCCCTGGTTGACTGGCGGCACTGGCGGCCCCTGGCTGACTGGCGGCACTGGCGGCCCCTGGCTGACGGGCGGCACTGGCGGCCCCTGGCTGACGGGCGGCATTGGCGGCTCCTGGTAGACGGGCGGCACTGGCGGCGCTGGGCAGACGGGCGGCACTGGCGGCGCTGGGCAGACGGGCGGCACTGGCGGCGCTGGGCAGACGGGAGGCGCTGGCGGGGCGGCGCTGGCGGCGCTGGGCAGACGGGAAGCTCCGGCAACGCTGGGCTGAGTAGCTCTCCTAGCGCCGAACAGGCGGGAGACTCCGGCAGCGCTGGAGAGGAGGAAGGCTCTGGTAGCGCCGGAGAGGCGGGAGACTCCGGCAGCGCTGGAGAGGAGGGAGCCCCTGCAAGGATGGGCCGGAGAGACAGCCTGGTACGGGGAGCTGCCACCAGAGGGCTGGTGCGTGGAGGTGGTGACGGATAGACCGGGCCGTGCAGGCGCACTGGAGCTCTTGAGCACCAAGCCTGCCCAACCTTACCCGGTTGAATGGCCCCGGTCGCCCTGCCAGTGCGGCGAGGTGGAATAGCCCGCACTGGGCTATGCAGGCGAACCGGGGACACCGTGCGCAAGGCTGGTGCCATGTAAGCCGGCCCAAGGAGACGCACTGGAGACCAGATGCGTAGAGCCGGCTTCATGGCACTTGGCTCGATGCCCACTCTAGCCCGGCCGATACGCGGAGCTGGAATGTACCGCACCGGGCTGTGCACCCGCACTGGGGACACCGTGCGCTCCACAGCATAACACGGTGCCTGCCCGGTCTCTCCAGCCCCCTGGTAACCACAGGAAGTTGGCTCAGGTCTCCTACCTGGCGTAGCCATACTCCCTGTTAGCCCCCCCCCAATAAATTTTTGGGGCTGACTCCCGGGCTTCCATCCACGACGCCGCGCTGCCTCCTCATACCAGCGCCTCTCCGCTTTCGCCGCCTCCAGTTCTTCTTTGGGACGCCGATATTCTCCTGGCTGAGCCCAGGGTCCTCTTCCGTCTAATTCCTCCTCCCATGTCCATACCTCCTCGCGCTGCTCCTGCTGCTGCTTTTTCCGTTGCCCATTACCACACCGCTTGGTCCTGTTGTGGTGGGTGATTCTGTAACTGTTCTCTTGTTGTGAAGTAGAAGCGGACCAAAAAGCAGCGTGGTGGTTGTTCATAGTATTTTAATGAAGACACTATACATGAACAAACTAACGAAAACAAGAAACGTGAGAACTCAAAACAGCCCTATCTGGTGCAAACACAAAGACAGGAACAATCACCCACAAACACACAGTGAAACCCAGGCTACCTAAGTATGATTCTCAATCAGAGACAACTAATGACACCTGCCTCTGATTGAGAACCATACTAGGCCGAAAACATAGAACTGCCCCAAAACATAGAAAAACAAACATAGACTGCCCACCCAACTCACGCCCTGACCATACTAAATAAATACAAAACAAAGGAAATAGAGGTCAGAACGTGACACCTGAGACTGGGACGGAGATTTGTCTTCCAACAAGACAATGATCCAAAACATAAAGCAAAATCTACAATGGAATGGTTCAAAAATAAACATATCCAGGTGTTAGAATGGCCAAGTCAAAGTCCAGACCTGAATCCAATCGAGAATCTGTGGAAAGAACTGAAAACTGTTCACAAATGCTCTCCATCCAACCTCACTGAGCTCGAGCTGTTTTGCAAGGAGGAATGGGAAAAAATGTCAGTCTCTCGATGTGCAAAACTGATAGAGACATACCCCAAGCGACTTACAGCTGTAATCGCAGCAAAAGGTGGCGCTACAAAGTATTAACTTAAGGGGGCTGAATAATTTTGCACGCCCAATTTTTCAGTTTTTGATTTGTTAAAAAAGTTTGAAATATCCAATAAATGTCGTTCCACTTCATGATTGTGTCCCACTTGTTGTTGATTCTTCACAAAAAAATACAGTTTTATATATTTATGTTTGAAGCCTGAAATGTGGCAAAAGGTCGCAAAGTTCAAGGGGGCCGAATACTTTCGCAAGGCACTGTATAGGGTTAGGGTTAGCGTTGTTTTGAAACTTCTGTATGTGTAATGTTTACTGTTAATATTTATTGTTTATTTCACTTTTGCATATTATCTACCTCACTTGCTTTGGCAATGACGTTTCATTGCCAAAGCGTTTCCCATGCCAATAAAGCCCCTTGAATTTAATTTAATTGAATTGAGAAGAGAGGGAGCTAGATAGAGGTATAGAGAGAGGAGGGGGAGCTAGATAGAGGTATAGAGAGAGGAGAGGGAGCTAGAGGGAGGTATAGAGAGAGGAGAGGGAGCTAGAGGGAGGTATAAAGAGAGGAGAGGGAGCTAGAGCGAGGTATAGAGAGAGGAGAGGGAGCTAGAGGGAGGTATAGAGAGAGGAGAGGGAGCTAGAGGGAGGTATAAAGAGAGGAGAGGGAGCTAGAGGGAGGTATAGAGAGAGGAGATGGAGCTAGAGGGAGGTATAGAGAGAGGAGAGGGAGATAGAGGGAGGTATAGAGAGAGGAGAGGGAGCTAGAGGGAGGTATAAAGAGAGGAGAAGGAGCTAGAGCGAGGGATAGAGAGAGGAGAGGGAGCTAGAGGGAGGTATAGAGAGAGGAGAAAGAGCTAGAGGGAGGTATAGAGAGAGGAGAGGGAAATAGAGGGAGGTATAGAGAGAGGAGAGAGAGCTATAGGGAGGTATAGAGAGAGGAGAGAGAGCTAGAGGGAGGTATAAAGAGAGGAGAGGGTGCTAGAGCGAGGTAGGACAGTGATCACTCACCTCGGATTAGACAAAGAGCTTCTGGATATCAGGACAGAGATCACTCACCTCGGATTAGACAAAGAGCTTCTGGATATCAGGACAGTGATCACTACCTTGGATTAGACAAAGAGCTTCTGGATATCAGGACAGTGATCACTCACCAAGGATTAGACAAAGAGCTTCTAGATATCAGGACAGAGATCACTCACCTCGGATTAGATGAAGAGCTTCTAGATATCAGGACAGTGATCACTCATTTTGGATTAGACAAAGAGTTTCTGGATATCAGGACAGCGATCACTCACCTCGGATTAGACAAAGAGCTTCTGGATATCAGGACAGTGATCACTCACCTCGGATTAGACAAAGAGCTTCTGGATATCAGGACAGTGATCACTCACCTCGGATTAGACAAAGAGCTTCTGGATATCAGGACAGTGATCACTCACCTCGGATTAGACAAAGAGCTTCTGGATATCAGGACAGAGATCACTCACCTCGGATTAGACAAAGAGCTTCTGGATATCAGGACAGTGATCACTCACCTCTGATTAGACAAAGAGCTTCTGGATATCAGGACAGAGATCACTTACCTCGGATTAGACAAAGAGCTTCTGGATATCAGGACAGTAATCACTACCTCGGATTAGACAAAGAGCTTCTGGATATCAGGACAGTGATCACTCACCTCGGATTAGACAAAGAGCTTCTGGATATCAGGACAGTGATCACTCACCTCGGATTAGACAAAGAGCTTCTGGATATCAGGACAGTGATCAATCACCTCGGATTAGACAAAGAGCTTCTGGATATCAGGACAGTGATCACTCACCTCGGATTAGACAAAGAGCTTCTGGATATCAGGACAGTGATCACTCACTTTGGAATAGACAAATATTTATTCTTCAACAACAGCAGCAAGCAGGACTCACACGATATTCTCCAAACACCCCACAGGGCAGACATCCCAATTATTCTCAAAAGGAAGCGACACAGAGGAAGAAGAGCCGGATTCCTCGTCCGGACCCGCAGAAGGCAACCTTTAAACAGGTCAACAGTCTTGGACCAAAATGCTTCTGAACAGTTTTTACCCCCAGGCCATAAGACTCCTGACATGTAACCAAATGGTTACGCAGACTATTAGCATTGTGTGCACCCCCCTCTTCATACACTACTGACTCTCTGTTCATCATATATACATAGTCACTTTAACCATACAACCTCAATAAGACTGACGTTTCCTTTAACCTTATCTAACAAGGCAAGTAAGTTAAGAACTCATTTCTATTTTCAATGACAGCCTAGGAACAGTGGGTTAACTGCCTTGTTCAGGGGCAGAACAACAGATTTGTACCTTTTCAGCTCTGGGATTCAAACTTGCAATCTTTTGGTTACTAGTCCAACACTCTAACCACTAGGCTACCCTGCTGTTGTACCCATTCACCTGCTGGGTACAGGGGAATGGGTGCAAGCCAGGAGGAGCTCCACTCCCTCCCTCTGCCAGGCCTTCTTAATCAAATTAACTATCTCCTCTCTATCCTGCTCTGTCTCACTTGTCTCTCTGTCTCTCTGTCTCACTTGTCTCATTGTTTCTCCCTCATCCATTCTCAGAGCCAATTTATGCTTCATCCGAAAATGTGGACGGAAGCGCCGTATGGATGGTGTGACGCAATTGCAGAGCCCCCGGAGACATGCAGAGGCCAAATTGAGTTCTGTACCGCATCGCCGTGCGTCTCTCAAATTTTTGTAGCAATGCGGAGGGCTCTGTATAGCTTTGCATTGATATGCAGAGGACGGGAGGTCCTGTATAAACGCAAACACACTTCCTTGACAACAGCTCTGCGCTGCTCCGTGAAGAGAAGTATGTATGACTTCACCGTAGATGCTGCGTGGACAATGCAGATTCCGAATTGACCATGAACCTCCTTTAAGACGTAAAGGTGCCTGGAAGAACCTTCTGGTTCACCTGCAGAACCTTTCCATTTCAAAAGGGTTCCTTGAGGAATCCCTCTGAAAAGCCCATCGTGGCATATCATTCTTGTTCATTCTTGCATGTAAACTGTCCTTGAATATTTATGCATGTTACATATCCTAATGGAATATCAATAATATTATTATTGCTGATTATATATAGTAATAAAATGGTAACTATTTCAACTTTGTAATTTGCATAGGCTCTTGAGTAACTGATACACCTCTATCAGCCTCACTGAAGCTACACAGCTGTCAGTGTTCAACCTTAACATGTGACGACAATAGAAAATAAATTATGAACAGGAATTATGTTTACTCTTACGGGTGTCCGTAATATTCTCCTGCAACATCGTCCCGCGTGGTTCCGTTGGTAGAGCATGGCACTTGCAATGCCAGGGTTGTGGGTTCAATTCTCACAAGGGAGCAGTATGGAGAAATGAAATGTACGCACTCACTACTGTAAGGTGCTCTGGATAAGAGTGTCTGCTAAATGACTACAATGTGAAAGTATCTGTCTTAAAACCCTCCACTCCAGGGTTCCCCCAGGAACCTGTTGCTACATTGAACCATTAAAGGTTCCGCTAAGAACCCCTCAACGAATCAAAGGCGCAAATATGAACCATTGACTAGCAATGGTTCCTTGAGGATAGCCAGGAGTTCCTTGAGTAACTCCAGGGTACCTGAAGTCTCCACTTATACTGATTCTCTCTCTGTCTGTCACACATACTCATGCACCCAACGTGTGCATGCACACCTGCACCCTTTCTTAGCATCTATCGATTCCACTTGAGTCATCTAGACTTGAGTCTTTATCATGCCACCTCCACCTGTCTTTATCTCTCTCTCTATTCTTCTTCGTCAGATGACATGGTGTTTGCGTGTATGTAGCAACAAAAGATATGAGCGTTTTCACTGGCAGGGCCAGGGCTGCATTTCATCTTCATTACACTTCCCTTGTCTTCTGAAACCAGTGGCATCTGGTTTCACATTGCAAATCGCACACGGATACAAAAACGGCCCAGCATGCAGTAACCTGGAGGGACACCAGCCAACCAGAGCTCTGCCCGCTCCGTCACTTAGAGCTAGAGCACAAGAAAAGTGCTTGCCCATCCTCCTAACCCCGCCCATGCCAACATCTCCACACCCCACCCATGCCAACTCCTCCAAGCCCAGGCAACGCCAACTTTTCCTCGCACACCAACTCCTCCAAGCCCCGCCCACACCAACATCTCCACGCCCTGCCCATGCCAAGTCCTCCAAGCCCAGGCAATGCCAACTTTTCCACACACACCAACTCCTCTAAGCCCAGCCAACACCAACTTTACCATGCACCACCCACGCCAACTCCTCCAAGCCGCTCCAACACCAACATCTCCACGCACCACCCACGCCAACTCCTCCAAGCCGCTCCAACACCAACATCTCCACGCACCACCCACGCCAACTCCTCCAAGCCGCTCCAACACCAACATCTCCACGCACCGCACACACCAACTCCTCCCTTCCAGTGAAGGGAAATCTTAATGCTACAGAATACAATGACATTCTAGACAATTCTGTGCTTCCAACTTTGTGGCATTAGTTTGGGAAAGGACCTTTCCTGTTTAAGCATGACAATACCCCTTGCACAAACCGGGGTCCGTATAGAAATGGTTTGACAGGATTGGTGTGGAAGAACTTGACTGGCCTGCACAGAGCCCTGACCTCAATCCTATCAAACACCTTTGGAATTAATTGGAACGCCAACTACAAGTCAGGTCTAATCGTCCAACACCAGTACCCGACCTGGAGCAATGTTCCAACGTCTAGTGGAAAGCCTTCCCAGAAGTGTGGATGCTGTCATAGCAGCAAAGGAGGGACCAACTCCATATTAATGCCCCTGATTATGGAATTTTACTTTTGATGAGAAGGTGTACCACCCTGCATACCACTGCTGGCTTGTCTCTGAAACTAAGCAGGGTTGGTCCTGGTCAGTCCCTGGATGGGAGACCAGATGCTGCTGAACTTGATGTTGGAGGGCCAGTAGGAGGTACTGTTTCCTCTTGTCTAAAATAAAAAGATCCCAATGCCCCAGGGCAGATATTGGGGACATTTGTGTAGAGTGTCGTCTTTCAGATGTTAAATGGGTGTCTTCACTCTAGGTGGTCACTAAAGATCCCATGGCACTTATTGTGGGGGTGTTAACCCTGGTGTCCTGGCTAAATTCCCAATTTGGCCTTCATACCATCATGGCCACCTAATCATCTCCAGCTTCCAATTGGCTCATACCTCTCCCATGGAACTGTTCCCCAGGTTGTTGCTGTAAATGAGAATATGTTCTCAGTGGAGTTGAGTGATTGCGCACCGCTCCATGTCCTTTCCAACTGCTCTGTTCTCACAGAAGAAAAAAGAATGCTGCTCCATGTCCTTTCCAACTGCTCTGTGCTCACAGAAGAAAAAAGAATGCTGCTCCATGTCCTTTCCAACTGCTCTGTGCTCACAGAAGAAAAAAGAATGCCGCTCCATGTCCTTTCCAACTGCTCTGTGCTCACAGAAGAAAAAAGAATGCCGCTCCATGTCCTTTCCAACTGCTCTGTTCTCACAGAAGAAAAAAGAATGCTGCTCCATGTCCTTTCCAACTGCTCTGTGCTCACAGAAGAAAAAAGAATGCTGCTCCATGTCCTTTCCAACTGCTCTGTTCTCACAGAATAAAAAATAATGCCGCTCCATGTCCTTTCCAACTGCTCTGTGCTCACAGAATAAAAAAGAATGCTGCTCCATGTCCTTTCCAACTGCTCTGTGCTCACAGAAGAAAAAAGAATGCTGCTCCATGTCCTTTCCAACTGCTCTGTGCTCACAGAAGAAAAAAGAATGCTGCTCCATGTCCTTTCCAACTGCTCTGTTCTCACAGAAGAAAAAAGAATGCCGCTCCATGTCCTTTCCAATTGCTCTGTGCTCACAGAAGAAAAAAGAATGCCGCTCCATGTCCTTTCCAACTGCTCTGTGCTCACAGAAGAAAAAAGAATGCCGCTCCATGTCCTTTCCAACTGCTCTGTTCTCACAGAAGAAAAAAGAATGCTGCTCCATGTCCTTTCCAACTGCTCTGTTCTCACAGAAGAAAAAATAATGCTGCTCCATGTCCTTTCCAACTGCTCTGTGCTCACAGAAGAAAAAAGAATGCTGCTCCATGTCCTTTCCAACTGCTCTGTGCTCACAGAAGAAAAAAGAATGCTGCTCCATTTATCCAAATCACAATTTAACCACACCATCTATTTTTGTGAATACCTCGTCCTACCATTTGGTTTTGAAGTTTTGCAACCAAACCATATGGATTTGAATAAAAAGTATTTTAATAAACAACATGAAATGGTGAGGTTAAGAAGCACACATTATTTATTGTAGGTTACATGTCATATTAAACAGCACATAAACACTCTAAATAGGTCAGGAGCCAGACAGGGAGCCTAAGAAGGAATGAACATTCATTATTTAGGCTATATTATTTCTATTATTTCAAGGCTATAGCCTACAAAGAAATACATTGTGAAGCATTTACAAGTGTGTTTCGATGTATTGTAATCTATAAATGGCCTATGTAGGCTGATTTACTTAGAATTAAATACAAATTCAACAAAAAATGACTTGTTAGTGCCAATGAATTCTTATTTTTGGAATTATTTTTTAGAAACACACGTTTGGCTAGTCTGTGGCTTCAGGCTCATTCGATGGTGCCTGGAGAGCAGGACAGCAGGGGAGAATATCCTCTCGACACCTGCAGAGCCACTGGGGATGCTAAACACCCTTTTTGCCACTCTTCCCAGGCTGAGCAGAGATGCAGAGTTGTTTTGTTTAATTTTCCATAGGTAGTCCTAGATAATAGAAATAACCCAATAACAATGGAAAGCTCCTTGAGCGTGGGAATATACCAGGCCTATTGACCCAAAATCAATTATTCTATAGATAATAGAACAAAAATGAACTTAAGTTCAAGTTGTTTACAAGTACTTTGCTATAATGACACACTTAGTTATATCTACCCACCTCAAGTCTTTCTGTTAGCATGTGCAGATAGAAAGTACACCATCATGCTTTAGGGATACGTGTCTTTTCAGATTCCACAATGATTCTTTAGTTGTGGACACTACATCACCACACTCCCTCTCTTGCTCTTGGTCCTCACCTTTGTAAGTCACCTTGATTTAGCACCTGTGTGTTTTTTCAGTGTCTTTATGAAAATATTTAGTGAACTCCATGACAGTAGCTAAAGCAAGGGGCTATAGCAGCACACAAGTAGATTACCAATGCATGCTGGGACGGGGCGCACCCTGAGCTGGTGAAGTGAGCCAACTGGAGCTAAGTTGCAATGGGAAGAGAAGGCCAACGCTCCAGCCTTTGGGAAACTCACTTCACGTTCCAGTCAAATTGGACACGCTGTGCTCCTCGCTCCGCTCCAGCTCCGCTCACATACTCTGGGTCTCAGTCAACTTACCTGGTAAAATAAGGTTTTTAAAAAAAATAAACAACTTTTGGTCATGTAGTGTACGTTGGTGTTCTTGATCATGTCCTGAACTAATATGTATGCAGGCACACATGCACACACCCTCTCCTCTCCTCTCCTCTCCTCTCCTCTCCTCTCCTCTCCTCTCCTCTCCTCTCCTCTCCTCTTCTCAGCCATGTCCTCTTTTCATCCTCTCCCCTCCGCTCATCTCCTCGTCATCTCCACTCCCCTCATCCTCGTACATGCAGATTAGAATTGACTCTCAATTACATTCATTCCCTGGGCAGAGATGACAGTCAGAACCAGGCCCAGATAAAACACATCAGCCTCTCAAATGGCTCCGTTCAGCACCATCGGCATCACATCACGGACTCCTATAACAGAGGCTCCCGACCAGTACAGACATATGTTCTATTCACAGACACGTCACTCTTCATTTGTGATAATTATTCTCACTCTCTGCTGGAGATCTAGGTGAGCTAGCCAGTTAAGACTGCGTATGGATATGCTGACCTGTTCCAGAACGTTAAACTCTTCATCATGGTATCATGGAAGGATGACCGTGAACAGCAAATGCTTATTTTTGTAGGAACCGAGTCGACTGTCACGGCTACATGAAAGGATTTGCTGAACACAAAATCTATTTCCTGCCTGTTTGGAGATAGAGATGCTCTATCCTTTGGTGTATCTTTCCAATGAGTGTGTTCATCACAAGATAATCACACACTGCATATAGAACACACACACACACACACACACGAATGCCAACCAGGTCACCCGTAACACAAAAATCAGTATTCGAAGTCCATCCATGTCTGAGGACGTTGGGAGATGACGTGGAAACCGGCCACCAGGGGCAACAGTGAGCGCTGTTACCTTCAAGTAGGTTTCAGAATTTACATGGGCAAAAACTGAAACAAGGGTGAATGTTTAATTCTGATCTGAGACTGTTAGAGCTGCTTGCGAAAGCACCTATGAACACACACACACACCTACGCACGCATGCATGGACACACACAAACACTCACACACGCGGCAGGTAGTGATTCTGTCGTCAAAGTTGACCAGTCATCCTATGACTTGTTTTGATGCTCCAGGATAGTCCAGTGTGTCTGCGTGTGTATTCGTGTGTGTATGTACATGCATTTGTCCCTGTGTCTGTGTGTCAAATCAAATCTTATTTCATTTGTCGCATTCTTTGCAAACAACAGGTGTAGACCGCCCCTTAACCTTACCCGAAGCTGCCATTCGGTCTTGCCAATGCATAGAAAAACCAGCTAGATGTACACTACATGACCAAAAGTATGGAGACATCTGCTCGTCAAACATCTTATTAAAACATCACAGGAGTTGATCCTCCCTTTGCTGCTATTACAGCCTCCACTCATTGATATGGAGTTGGTCCCCACTTTGCTGCTATTACAGCCTCCACCCTTCTGAGAAGACTTTCTCTAGATGTTGGAACATTGCTGAGGGGACTTGCTTCCATACATCCACAAGAGCATTAGTGAGGTCGGGCACTGATGTTGAGCGATTAAGCCTGGCTCGCAGCAAGTGTTCCAATTCATCCCAAAGGTGTTTGATGGGGTTGAGGTCAGGGCTCTGTGCAGGCCAGACAAGTTCTTCCAAACCGATCTTGAAAAAAAAGTTCTGTATGGACCTCGCTTTGTGCTGAAACGGAAAGGGCCTTCACCAAACTGTTGCTAAAAAGTTGCAAGCACAGAATCATCTAGAATGTCATTGTATGCTGTAGCGTTAAGATTTCCCTTCACTGGATCTAAGCGGCATAGCCTGAACCATGAAAATCTGCCCCAGACCATTATTCCTCCTCCACCAAACTTTACAGTTGGCACTATGCATTGGGGGAGGTAGTGTTCTCCTGGCATCCACCAAACCCAGATTTGTCCATCTGACTGCCAGATGGTGAAGCGTGATTCATCACTCCAGAGAATGTTTCCACTGCTCCAGAGTCCAATGGCGGTGAGCTTTACTCCACTCCAGCCAACTCTTGGCATTGCGCATGGTGATCTTAGGCTTGTTTTGGCTTTCCTGAAGCTCCCGACGAACAGTACTTGTGCTGACGTTGCTTCCAGCGGCAATTTGGAAATCGGTAGTGAGTGTTGCATCCGAGTACAGACGATTTTTTACGAATTTCAGCACTCGCCAGTCCCGTTCTGTGAGCTTGTGTGCCCTGTCTCTTCCCGGCTGAGCCGTTGTTGCTCCTAGACGTTTCAACTTCACAATAATAGCACTTACAGTTGACCGGGGCAGGTCTAGTAGGGCAGAAATTGGACAAACGGACTTGTTGGAAAGGCGGCATCCTATGACGGTGCCAAGTTGAAAGTCACTGAGCTCTTCAGTAAGGCCATTCTACTGCCAATTTTTGT
>NC_048570.1:14168522-14296022 GCF_013265735.2 Oncorhynchus mykiss
GCAGAGCCATGGAATATAATACATAAACCACTGTGAGTTACGGTGAGAAGAGACCTCGCAAGCTCTTTCCTCTGCTGTATCCTACAATAAAGCAAGATCAAGACATGTGAATATCAACGATGACATAGTACACAGGTGCTCTCTGCACATACAAGACTTCAGGGGCCTCATTTCTCAATCACGCGTGGGATCATTTCCATGCAAAGTGTGTGATTTATCAGTATGAACATTTTCTTGAGAGTGTGCATACATGTACGCAGAGCCATGAGCATGCGTACGCACAGTGCCAAGTGGTGGAATAAGGGAACTGCTTGTCAAGTGTAGAATGGGGAAAATATATGTTGAAAAGTGTTGAAATTGTGAGAATAATAATTAAATCATTTTTAGATTTCATTGTGTTTCCATTGTGATTTCATGCAACATATCTTGACAGGCTATATCATATAACTTGACCGGTGCATTTGTTAAGATAATAATCCACATAAAGTACAGTAATTTGGTAAATCAGAGGCACATTTGAAAGTGAAACCATTGTTGACATACTATAAGAGACTGAGATAAAGGGAAATGGATTGAGAGATGGCTGATCTTGCTCTGTGGGAAGATTTGGCACACGCTGCAGAGAGTGGGTTTTTAGAGACAGGTGGGACTTCTTTGCAGAAAGTACAGATTGGGTCATTTAGATATAATCTCCCTAAACAAGTGTTATAGGAATTTTGTTTCGCAAATGGGCACTTTTCAGCTGGAGGATGCCCGTCAACATCTAACAGCCTTCGATGAGCCGATGATTTGGATGCAATCATCAGCAAAACGAACAGTATCATACAATTTCCATACACCATCGCACAACAGGTAGAAGTCAAGAGTGGTTTATTTGCCATTAATGGGTTGTCAAATACGAACGGATCAATACACATCACCCACATTGCTATCAAAGCACCATCCCAAAATGAGTTCAACTATGTGAACAGTAAAGGCATCCACTCTTAATGTGCAGGTGATAGGTGATGTGATGGGCCAAATAAGTGAATGGACCAAATAAGCTGCTGAATGTGGTGGCAAGGTGACCCGTTCATTCTCCGCAGAACAACAATGTTGGCCTATATGCCGACAGGACGGAGCTGTTGAGGATGGATGGCTTGTTGGTGAGTGTTGCCTACTCATTTGAAGTATATTTGCCATTCTTAAAGACACTTGAATTGTCCTAATGGTCTTCTCTTTGTAGCTATGTTTCCATTTTTACTGGTCCAACCACAACTGAGCGAGCTAAATAAAACCTTTTAGTTTTACTCAATCTCTGACACCAGCACCTCTATTTCAGTCTGGCTGCACAGAGGGAATGCCAAGAGTGTGCAAAGCTGTCACCAGGGCAAAGTGTTGCTAATTTGAAGAATCTCAAATATATTTTGATTTGTTTAACACTTTTTAGTTTGCTACATGATTCCATATGTGTTATTTCATAGTTTTAATGTCTTCACTATTATTCTACATTCTAAAATGTAGAACAAAGTAAAAATAAAGAAAAACCTTGAAATGAGTAGGTGTGTGCAAACTTTTCATTGGTACTTCATTTATTTAATACATTTACACACATGGGGGATTTATATATGGGGGATTTATACATGGGGGATGTATACATGAGGGATTTATACATGGGGGATTTATACATGGGGGATGTATACATGGGGGATTTATACATGGGGATGTATACATGGGGGATTTGTACATGGGGGATTTATACATGGGGGATTTATACATGGGGGATGTATACATGGGGGATTTATACATGGGGGATGTATACATGGGGGATGTATACATGGGGGATTTATACATGGGGGATGTATACATGGGGGATGTATACATGGGGGATTTATACATGAGGGATTTATACATGGGGATGTATACATGAGGGATTTATACATGGGGGATTTATACATGGGGGATTTATACATGGGGGATGTATACATGAGGGATTTATACATGGGGGATTTGTACATGGGGGATTTATACATGGGGGATTTATACATGAGGGATTTATACATGGGGGATTTGTACATGGGGGATTTATACATGGGGAATTTATACATGGGGGATTTATACATGGGGGATTTGTACATGGGGGATTTATACATGGGGGATTTATACATGGGGGATTTATACATGGGGGATTTATACATGGGGGATCTATACATGGGGGATTTATACATTGGGGATTTATACATGGGGGATGTATACATGGGGGATTTATACATGGGGGATTTATACATGGGGATTTATACATGGGGGATTTATACATGGGGGATGTATACATGGGGGATTTATACATGAGGGATTTATACATGGGGGATGTATACATGAGGGATTTATACATGGGGATGTATACATGAGGGATTTATACATGGGGGATTTGTACATGGGGGATTTATACATGGGGGATTTATACATGGGGGATTTATACATGGGGGATGTATACATGGGGGATTTATACATGGGGGATGTATACATGGGGGATGTATACATGGGGGATTTATACATGGGGGATGTATACATGGGGGATTTATACATGGGGGATGTATACATGGGGGATGTATACATGGGGGATTTATACATGAGGGATTTATACATGGGGATGTATACATGAGGGATTTATACATGGGGGATTTATACATGGGGGATTTATACATGGGGGATGTATACATGAGGGATTTATACATGGGGGATTTGTACATGGGGGATTTATACATGAGGGATTTATACATGGGGGATTTGTACATGGGGGATTTATACATGGGGAATTTATACATGGGGGATTTATACATGGGGGATTTGTACATGGGGGATTTATACATGGGGGATTTATACATGGGGGATTTATACATGGGGGATTAATACATGGGGGATCTATACATGGGGGATTTATACATTGGGGATTTATACATGGGGGATGTATACATGGGGGATTTATACATGGGGGATTTATACATGGGGATTTATACATGGGGGATTTATACATGGGGGATGTATACATGGGGGATTTATACATGAGGGATTTATACATGGGGGATGTATACATGAGGGATTTATACATGGGGATGTATACATGAGGGATTTATACATGGGGGATTTGTACATGGGGGATTTATACATGGGGGATTTATACATGGGGGATTTATACATGGGGGATTTATACATGGGGGATGTATACATGAGGGATTTATACATGGGGGATTTGTACATGGGGGATTTATACATGAGGGATTTATACATGGGGGATTTGTACATGGGGGATTTATACATGGGGAATTTATACATGGGGGATTTATACATGGGGGATTTGTACATGGGGGATTTATACATGGGGGATTTATACATGGGGGATTTATACATGGGGGATTTATACATGGGGGATCTATACATGGGGGATTTATACATTGGGGATTTATACATGGGGAATGTATACATGGGGGATTTATACATGGGGGATTTATACATGGGGGATTTATACATGGGGGATTTATACATGGGGGATGTATACATGGGGGATTTATACATGAGGGATTTATACATGGGGGATGTATACATGAGGGATTTATACATGGGGATGTATACATGAGGGATTTATACATGGGGGATTTGTACATGGGGGATTTATACATGGGGGATTTATACATGGGGGATTTATACATGGGGGATGTATACATGAGGGATTTATACATGGGGGATTTGTACATGGGGATTTATACATGGGGGATCTATACATGGTGGATTTATACATGGGGGATTTATACATGGGGGATTCAAAATGATGCAGACAATTACATTTATGGGAGCCATAATATATCTGAAATATTAAAGCCGATCTACCCCCTAAAAACTCATAGAAATTAACAGACAGAAGATATGGCCTGTTACCTTTAAAAAATATAAGGCAATGTTTGTATGACACCCTATGAAACAGACCCCTATTTACCACTTATACCAGTGGGTAACTGGCACATTGGAAGGGGTGGGGGGCTGGGAGGTGTTGTAAACCCTTTCAGATGTACCAAAATCCAGGCATGGTAAATTAGTGGGATTTTGGTCTGTCTATGAATGGGACATCATACAGTACACCACATAGGAACACACTCCTACATCACACAGGAGCATTCTCCTACACCACACAGGAACACACTGCTACACCACATAGGAGCATTCTCCTACACCACACAGGAACACACTGCTACACCACACAGGAGCATTCTCCTACACCACACAGGAACACACTGCTACACCACAGAGGAACACACTCCTACACCACACAGGAGCATTCTCCGACACCACAGGAACGTTTCCAAACACCACACAGGAACACAATGTCCTACACCACACAGAAACATTCTCCTACACCACACAGAAACACAGTCCTACACCACACAGGAACACACTGCTACACCACACAGGAACACACTGCTACACCACACAGGAACACAGTCCTACACCACACAGAAACACAGTCCTACACCACACAAGAACACACTGCTACACCACACAGGAGCATTCTCCGACACCACAGGAACGTTTCCCAACACCACACAGGAAAACAGTGTCCTACACCACACAGAAACATTCTCCTACACCACACAGGAACACGGTCCTACACCACACAGGAACACACTGCTACACCACACAGGAACACACTGCTACACCACAAAGGAACACACTGCTACACCACACAGGAACACAGTCCTACACCACACAGGAACACACTGCTACACCACACAGAAACATTATCCTACACCACACAGGAACACACAGCTACACCACACAGGAACACAGTCCTACACCACACAGGAACACACTGCTACACCACACAGGAACACAGTCCTACACCACACAGGAACACACTGCTACACCACACAGGAACACATTCCTACACCACACAGAAACACAGTCCTACACCACACAGGAACACACTCCTACACCACACAGGAGCATTCTCTGACACCACAGGAACGTTACCCAACACCACACAGGAAAACAGTCTCCTACACCACACAGGAACACGGTCCTACACCACACAGGAACACACTCCTACACCACACAGGAACACACTGCTACACCACACAGGAACACACTGCTACACCACACAGGAACACACTGCTACACCACACAGGAACACACTGCTACACCACACAGGAACACAGCCCTACACCACACAGGAACACAGTCCTACACCACACAGGAACACACTGCTACACCACACAGGAACACAGTCCTGCACCACACAGGAACACACTGCTACACCACACAGGAACACAGTCCTACACCACACAGGAACACACTGCTATACCACACAAGAACACACTCCTACACCACACAGGAACACACTGCTACACCACACAGAAACACACTCCTGCACCACACAGGAACACAGTCCTACACCACACAGGAACACAGTCCTACACCACACAGGAACACACTGCTACACCACACAGGAACACACTGCTATACCACACAAGAACACACTCCTACACCACACAGGAACACACTCCTACACCACACAGGAACACACTGCTACACCACACAGGAACACACTCCTACACCACACAGGAACACACTCCTACACTCCTACACAACACAGGAACACACTCCGACACCACTGACAACCCATGTTTTCCTTTTCCTATCACACACCAAATAATGACAAATACTGTATAAGGTATAGCGTCATGTATAACGTTGTTCATCATGTATCATATACACTGAGTGAACAAAACATTAGAAACACCTGCTCTTTCCCATTACATAAACTGATCTGGAGTGTTCTCCACTTCCTGCCTGAATGACGTGCCCAAAGTAAACACTTTGAAGTTTGTAGAAATTTAAAAATAATGTAGGAGAATATAACACAATAGATATAGTAGGAGAACATTCAAAGAAAAACCAAACGGAATGTTTTTTGTTGAGAGACCATCCTCTTAGAAATGTAAGAGAAAGGTCCAAATTAGATCCCTGGGTGTCACTGGGTGTCCACAGGGTGTCAGCAGTCTATGTTTAAGGTTTAAGGTTTTGGGCTTGTAACTTCAAAAACAAATAAGAAATATCAGTTTTAGTTGAAGGACACAGTCTTCGTGAAATTCGTGAAATTCGTGAAATTCGTGAAGAACATAGTTCTTTCCGAAATAAATATTATAGTTTGATTACATTTTAGGGTATCTGAGGAGTAAATAGAAATGTATTTTGACTTGTTGAAACCAAGTTCAGGGGTAGATTTTCGGATTCCTTTCTCTGCAAGTTGAATGATTGGATTACTCAAATTGAAAGCTCCAACTTAACAGACTTTTTGGGATATAAAGACAGATTTTTTCTAACAAAATGACATGACGTGTTATAGCTGGGACCCTTCGGATGATAAATCAGAGGAAGATTTTCAAAAAGTAAGTGAATATTTCATCGTTATATGTGAATGTATGAAACCTGTGCCGGTGGATGTGGGGCGCCGTCCTCAAACAACGGCATGGCATGTTTTCACTGTAATAGCTACTGTAAATCGGACAGTGCAGTTAGACTGACAATAATTCAAGCTTTCAGCCGATATAAGACACTTAAATGTACATATATGTTGAAAATCCATAATAATTATTTACTTGAATTGTCTGTCCTCCAATTTTACCGGAAGTTTTTTTTAAACCAACATTAATTGGTTACATTCAATAGTTAAAATGAATGTGAACAATAAGCACTTCAAATATTAACATTAATTCTGGCCCATTTTTATTCCAACAGTTGTCAAGTTGGCTGGATGTCATTTGGGTGGTGGACATTTCTTGATACACATGGGAAACTGTTGAGCGTGAAAAACCCAGCATTATTTCAGTTCTTGACACACTCAAAATCAGCCAAGACGCCAGAAAAAAATTGTAGACCTTCACAAGTCTGTTCATCCTTGGGAGCAATTTCCAAATGCCTGAAAGTACCACGTTCATCTGTACACACAATAGTATGCAAGTATAAACATCATGGGACCACGCAGCCATCATACCGCTCAGGAAGAAGACGCAATCTGTCTCCTAGAGATGAACATACTTTGGTGCGAGTTCAAATCAATCCCAGAACAGCAAAGGACCTTGTGAAGATGCTGGAGGAAACAGGTACAAAATTATCTATATCCACAGTAAGACAAGTCCTAAATCGACATAACCTGAAACGCCGCTCAGCAAGGAAGAAGCCACTGCTACAAAACCGCCATAGAAAAAGCCAGACTACGTTTTGCAACTCCACATGGGAACAAAGATCGTACATTTTGGAGAAATGTCCTCTGGTCTAATAAAACAAAAATTGAACTGTTTGGCCATAATGACCATCGTTATGTTTGGAGGAAAAAGGGGGAGGCTTGCAAGCCGAAGAACACCATCCTAACCGTGAAGCATGGGGGTGGCAGCATCATGTTGTGGGGGTGCTTTGCTGCAGAAGGGAAAGTCAAGGTATTGGAGTGGCCGTCACAAGCCCTGACCTCAATTCTATAGAAAATTTGGGGGCAGAACTCAAAAAGCGTGTGCAAGCAAGGAGGCCTACAAACTTGACTCAGTTACACCAGCTCTGTCAGGAGGAATGGGCCAAAGTTTACCCAACTTATTGTGGGAAGCTTGTGGAAGTCTCCCCAAAATGTTTGACCCAAGTTAAACAATTTAAAGGCAATGCTACCAAATACTAATTGAGTGTATGTAAACTTCTGACCCACTGGGAATGCGATGAAAGAAATAAAAGCTGAAATAACTAATTTTCTCTACTATTATTCTTACATTTCACATTCTTAAAATAAAGTGGTGATCCTAACTGACCTAAGACAGGGGATTTTAACTAGGATTAAATGTCAGGAATTGTGAAAACTGAGTTTAAATATATTTTTGGCTAAGGTGTATGTAAACTTTCGACTTCAACCGTATGTGCCCTCTGTTCACCATTGTCTCATCGGTTATTGGTCCCATGCCCGTTGGTCTTTACCTGTGCTTTCGTGCTGTGTGTATTGTGTACTCGTTATTACGGGTCACGTCCCGTGTATTATTACGGGTCTCGTCCCGTGTATTGTTTTTACGGGTCTCATCCCGTGTATTGTTATTACGGGTCTCGTCCCGTGTAGTGTTATTACGGGTCTCGTCCCGTGTATTGTTATTACGGGTCTCATCCCGTGTATTGTTTTTACGGGTCTCATCCCGTGTATTGTTATTACGGGTCTCGTCCCGTGTATTGTTTTTACGGGTCTCATCCCGTGTATTGTTTTTACGGGTCTCATCCCGTGCATTGTTATTACGGGTCTCGTCCCGTGTATTGTTTTTACGGGTCTCATCCCGTGTATTGTTTTTACGGGTCTCATCCCGTGTATTGTTATTACCGGTCTCATCCCGTGTATTGTTATTACGGGTCTCATCCAGCGTATTGTTATTACGGGTCTCGTCCTGTGTATTGTTATTATTACGGGTCTCATCCCGTGTATTGTTTTTACGGGTCTCATCCCGTGTATTGTTATTACGGGTCTCATCCCGTGTATTGTTATTATGGGTCTCATCCCGTGTATTGTTATTACGGGTCTCGTCCCGTGTATTGTTTTTACGGGTCTCATCCCGTGTATTGTTATTACGGGTCTCATCCCGTGTATTGTTTTTACGGGTCTCATCCCGTGTATTATTATTACAGGCCTCATCCTGTGTATTGTTATTACGGGTCTCATCCCGTGTATTGTTATTACGGGTCTTGTCCCGTGTATTGTTTTTACGGGTCTCATCCCGTGTATTGTTATTACGGGTCTCATCCCGTGTATTGTTTTTACGGGTCTCATCCCGTGTATTGTTATTACAGGCCTCATCCTGTGTATTGTTATTACGGGTCTCATCCCGTGTATTGTTATTACGGGTCTCGTCCCGTGTATTGTTATCACGGGTCTCGTCCCGTGTGTTATTACGGGTCTCGTCCCGCGTATTGTTATTACGGGTCTCATCCCGTGTATTGCTATTACGGGGATCGTCCCATGTATTTATTCGAGGTTTAACCTCACTCTTTTGTTTGGGTTACATCCCTGTGTTTTTGTATACGTGTTTGTTTCTGTGCCTGTCTCCAATCATTTATAAAACGAAACGCAGGAATAATAGTGATTTGGTTGTGATTTGTTTTCACTCTGACCAAGTGTCTAACATGGGACATCTTTAATTGGTTCATATGGAAATAATTTATATCTTTATGAACATATATTTGTTTATAGAATTGATACTTTTAGACAATATTATAATGTCTGACTCTAGAAACACTGCTGGAGAATCAGTCTGTCCATCCGTCTGTCCGTCAGTCTGTCCATCCGCCCGTCCGTCCGTCTGTCTGTCTGTCTGTCATTGTGAGGTGAGTTGTAAGGCAGTGGGAAAAGACCCCTCTGGCTTAAAGCATGAACCATGTTAAACTCTATTAAATTAGCAAGGCTTCAATATTAAAATAATAACATTTACCTCTACAATAAATGGTTTTACTTCCAAGATCAATATAGCCACTCTATAATGCCAGAGTATTATTATAAAGTAATAAGCAGGCCCTGTTGAACTGTACAGAACATTAGATAAAACCACACATTATAGATTCAATCATTTCATATCAAATGTCACAGATTCCCACGGGACGTAATATGGTTACATCACTAAAGGAGAGATGTGGTCTTTATATAGAACAGAGAATTACCTTTCCATAACATAATGTAATGAAAAACCACTCACTCATGTCTGACTTTGTGTTTGCACATGTTCTTTAACCCTCTGAACACTGTGAAGAGCTATCAGACATCTCTTGAATATAACCTTTCTTCTCTCAGGTTTAAAACTTCTTATGGCTGAAATCCCGCTACCGGTATCGATATGACAACAGCCAGTGAAATTGCAGGACGCCAAATTCAAACAACAGAAATCTAATAATTAAAATTCCGCAAACATACAAGTATTTTACACCATTTTAAATATAAACTTGTTGTTAATCCCACCACAGTGTCCGATTTCAAAAAGGCATTACAGCAAATGCACACCATCTGATTATGTTAGGTCACCGCCTAGTCACAGAAAAACACAGCCATTTTTCCAGCCAAAGAGAGGAGTCACAGAGTCAACAGTCAACAGAAGTCAGAAATAGCATTACAAATATTAACTTACCTTTGATGATCTTCATCAGATTGCACTCCCAGGGATCCCAGTTCCCCAATAAATGTTTGTTTTGTTCGATGAGGTCCATCATTTATGTCCAAATACCTCCTTTTGTTAGCGCGTTTAGTAGACAAATCCAAACTCACGAGGCGTGGGCAAGTCCAGGTGAAAGTTCAGATGAAAAGTTTAAAAAGTTATATTACAGTTCGTAGAAACATATCAAACGATGTATAGAATCAATCTTTCGGATGTTTTTATCATAAATCTTCAATAATGTTCCAACCGGAGAATTCCTTTGTCTTTAGAATTGCAATGGAACGCAGGTCGCTCTCGCGCGCGTGATCAGCTCATGCCACTCTGGCAGACCCTTGACTCAATCAGCTCTCATTCCCCCCTCCTTCACAGTAGAAGCCTCAAACAAGGTTCTAACGACTGTAGACATCTAGTGGAAGCCTTAGGAAGTGCAATATGACCCCATAGACACTGTATATTCGATAGGCAATGACTTGAAAAACTACAAACCTCAGATTTCCCACTTCCTGGTTGGATGTTCTATCAGGTTCTTGCCTGCCATATGAGTTCTGTTATACTCACAGACATCATTCAAACAGTTTTAGAAACTTCAGAGTGTTTTCCATCCACATCTACTAAGTAGCAGGCAGTTTAGTCTGGGCACCTTATTCATCCAAGCTACTCAATACTGCCCCCAGCCATAAGAAGTTTTAAGAATAGTAAGTAGCAGCATCAGTCTACGACTCACTCCCTCTCCAAAGTTTAGCCTTAATTGCATTGCCAATTTTGAGACATGTAAACCCATGACCTTGTCCAAATGCAGCTCAGGTGTGGTCAACTAGAAAGAGAATACATTGACTGATAAATAACCAAACACGATGCCATCCCTCAAAACCCTTTATGTGTGATGATTGTCTTTCTTGGGACAATGAAGGTGTAAAAGAGAGGAAAGAATAGAAAGATGAATGCTGAAGATGAAAAAAAGATGAATGCTGAAGGCCCCTGGCTGTCTGTGGCCCCAGTTAAGGCCTCCTCAGAGGAGAGAGAGACACACTGAAGGTACTCTCCATTCAGAGCTCAATCAATGCAGCCTGATTACATTTCGAGTGGTTACTTGGACTTGTTTTGTTTGTTGTGACATCCCCTCTGGCTTTGTGCGTTTGTAGTGCTCCTGATAAAGGCAGCTGGGATCCTGGTTGGATGGGAGTGGAGAGACAGTTTGGGGAAGGGGTTAAGGCTGTTTTCTGTACAGAGCAGTTTGCCGATGTTCCTTTTATTGACAGTCCTCTTTCTCCCTCTCTTTCTCTACACTCTCTTCAATTGATGAGGTACATAGTAACAAAGGAAAGAGAACACAACATGAGAGAGAGTGCAATGTTGAACAATGCAGTTTGGCTTGGTGTTAGCAATAGTCACCATAGATAACGTCGGGATCGCTGTGCTGACACACTTGATGACCTTATCATCTTATGACATGGTGTTAGTGCACCAATGAGTTATCAGGCATGGACCCCTCACCCCTGCTAGGCCTTTATTTGTGGGTGAGAACAAGCAGGCTAACTGGGAATAAAAAGGTATACATCTAATTGTAAACACTGACCTAAAAACATAGGCTACACACACACACACATCCCCCATTAGCTCAGAACCCAACATATATCTCAGTACAATGCAACTCTGATAGGCTGAAACAAAGCCTTAAGCTCCAGGTCTAAACAGAATAATACACGTGGCTAAAAGGTACATTTAAATTGAAATGAGGTTGCGTGTTGAATAATTGATTTGTCCTGGTGGAGAACACGACGGCGGGACAAGCCACTTCTGTGCCATATGGGGATACATGGACACGAGGAGGAGCTTAGAGATGCACGCCACGCCACGCCACCGCCACGTCAACGCCAGCCCTACGCCATGATCTGATGAAGCCCAAGCCCAGCCAGCACCCAAGGCTCTCAGGCTCTCACACACAACAACAGCACAGCCCAGCCACCATGGAGACACCACATTTGCCCTGGTAACCACCCTGGGTGAATGTTGAATCAGTCTTTACGGCGTCAAGGATGAAGAAAAACAAACATAAACAATGAACGTTGAGATTATGGTTGAAGTTTTGTTTTTGTTGTCGCCGTCGTGCTACAAAGCCGACATAAAGTGAGCATTTAGTGTCCTTCTTTTATGTCTCAATCGCCTCCGTTCCCCCCCACTCGACTGTAGGTATTTCTGTTGGAGGCATCTGCTTAGATCTGAGTCTTTAATGCTGACTGCCGCAACTCTTTTGAGTCTCACTACAAAAGCATCTGGCAGTAAACTTTTCCCCCTGAAGGAGCGAGGGTGTGTTGTTGGGATAGCTGCCCTCTAGGGAATCTACTGCTCTAGCACAGCCGGATCTGAGGACGAACACGCAGGCAGACTGCGTTTCTCCCCCCTTCAACTGCAAACAAAGAGCTTTCACACGTGGCACAATTCTCTTAGTCATTTCTCTGGGAGAATATATTTATGTGTGTGTAGCTATAGCCTACTTATTTTTTTATTTATTTGACTAGGCAAGTCAGTTAAGAACAAATTCCTATTTACAATGACAGCCTAGGAACAGTGGGTTAATTGCCTTGTTCAGGGGCAGAACGACAGATTTTTACCTTGTCAGCTCGGGGATTCGTTCCAGAAATCTTTCGGTTACTGTCCCAACACTCTAACCACTGCAACCCATGTGGGGTGGGGGTTGTATACGTGTGTGTGTGTGTGTGTGTGTGTGTGTGTGTGTGTGTGAGAGAGCACACAATGATTAGCATTGTTGATTTGGAATGATTCCTCTGTCTGTCTATCCTATTCCTGTTCCTCTCCAGATCCTGTAAGTTCTCAGTTTCTGACCATCTCTGGATGAGGCAGGCCTTGTCATCGTTGACTCCACTCTCTTTTTTCTGTGTGCTGAGGTGGCGGATTGTGGCAGCGAGATGCCTCTGTCATGGACGTGCTTATCCCTTCACTCTAGCTCTCGCTTATACATAAAATATCAGAAATCTGAGGGACAATCTAGTGACCTATTCTGACCCCCCCCCCCACACACACACACACAGAGCTCCAGTCCGCTCACATCCCCCCACATACGTGCCTTGACTTATTTTAACTGAAACCAAAACCCTCCGACGATGTATTTGCGACATCTGGCGGTGCATGCTGTATTCTGGTATACCGACATACAAAGCGAGCATCGGAGATGGCGAAGAAGCCAAGAAGAGCGGGAGAGAAATGAGATAGAGAGAGAGAGAGAGAGAAAGAGAGGGAGAGAAGGGAGGAGATAGAGAGAGAGAGAGAGAGAGAGAGAGGGAGAGAGAGAGAGAGAGAGAGAGAGAGAGAGGGAGAGAAAGAGATAGGGAGAGAGAGAGAAAGATGGCGCGGCGCAGCAGAATAAAGTTGTGTATGCTATAAGTGTATAAGCTATAGTGTCTTGAATTCCATAGCTAAAGGCTTGGATACCCCCTAGTGGGCAGACAATGGCAATCTGGCCTGTAAAAATGTGTGTGTGTGTGTGTGGGGGGGGGGGGGGGGGGGGGGGGGGCAATGGGTGCCTATGAATCCATAGGGTCCAGAGGTCACCCTTCTTGAGATGCACTGACATCATGACAATGAGACACTTCTACAGCCTTAGAAACACAAGCTGATCCATTCTGTGTCTTTAAAGCACCATGCCTCCCAGTTCCCACACATTCAGCGAGAGTGTCAGACAGAGTAAAAAGAAGGGAGAGGGAGAGAGAGAGAGAGCGAGAGAGAGCGACAGAGAGAGCGACAGAGAGACAGAGAGAGAGAGAGCGACAGAGAGACAGAGAGAGAGAGAGAGAGAGAGAGAGAGAGAGAGAGAAATAAAAGCCTGGCTGAGGAGTAAAGTGCAGAGCAGTGAATGTGTAGCCCTCACCCCTCACCCCTCACCCCTGCCCCCCAAACCCCAACCTTTCTTTCTCTCTTTCAGGGGATGGATTAAAAGAGATGGCTTAATTCAGTCTAATTATCTACCCTCACCCCTTCTTCCCTCCTCCTCTCTCTCTCCCTCTATATCAGTGCATGGGTACTAATTAGTTAGTTTGAATTGTATCTATTATACAAAAATACTCCACAATTATGAGAAAAATATATTTATCTATTTTGAAGTGTTATGTTTTCACATTGTGAATGTGTTCTTAAATCATAGAAGGAGGCTACAGAGAGGGGAAAGACTATACACATAATAAATATAACAGTTCCACATTACGCTTTCTACCTACTAACGGTGTTAGAAAACTATTGATGGTAAGGATCACATAATTATCGAATTGCTCAAATAATTGCTTATGCGTGGAGGCTAACATAGAGAATTGCCTAAACCATGAACTAGCACTTGGAGACAAAATCTACAACATTCACAGAATCATGTTATCATATCAACATTCCACAAACATTTGCAATACTAATTCTATTAACAGTAAACAACACAGTGATTCATAACTTGGTGTTCTTCATGCAATAACGGTGCAATGTGTGTGTGTGTGTGTGTGTGTGCCCAAGTACTTGCGTGTGTGTTACATAAGGGAAATAGCAATAATGAGATCATACATTGGTGTTGAAAGTGCTAATTAGTGAATGTACTAAGGCAGAGGAAGCTAGACGAGGATCCCAGTGACTTCAGTTATTGTTGTGTAATCCTCTCCCAGTTACATTCAGAACTCATCTCATCACGGATGCCGGTACACAGGCTTCTGGCGTGTTTTTTTGGGTTTTTTTTGCCGTTCAGATGGTGATTCTCTTTTCTGAGCTGTGAGGTTTTAATGGCGATCAGAATAACTGGGAGAGAGAGAGAGAGCGAGAGAGAGAGAGAGAGAGAGAGGGGAAACTTTGCCTCAGGACTCAGCTGTCGGCACACTTTAACAGCTTCATTTGTGGATAAGACCTTTGATGTGTCACTGTTCTCTGATGCACACATTTGCCCCTAAAATAAATAAATAAATATCCCAAATTTGTTCTCTTTAGCTAGCTGGCTGCAAACTCTCCTCTCCCTCTCTCTCCTCTTCTACACTGCAGTGATGTATCTCCTCCTTAGGGTAGAGCCCTTTGTAAATGCTATGTTGCACGCAGGCACACACACGCACACACACACAGAGCTTCCCCAACAGTAAGTCTCCTTACTATGTGTTCTCAAAGTGCTCCATTATATTGAAAGAAAGAACAGAGATGCAGTGGGGAGAAAAAGAGAGAGAACAAGAAGAGAGAAAAATAGATGGGGGAAAAAGACAGGAAAAAAGAGAGAGAGATAGGGGACTTCGAGAGAGAGAGAGAGAGAGAGAGAGAGAGAGAGAGAGAGAGAGAGAGAGATACAGAGTTTTGATAGATTGAGAGGAAGTCATGGTATGTCAGAGTGAGAGAAATAGAAAGAGGGAAAGGGATTATTATCAGCACTGCCACTGTCATGACAGAGATGTTGTGGTGAGTAACACAGAAACAACAATATCTCTCAGTTGAGCTGTACAGAAATGCATCAGGACGGCTATGGCTCCTCGCCTCCGCTACAGACAGACATGACACATTCACTCCCAGACTGATGATATGACAGCAGCTCCAGTAGGCAACAGCAGGCCTGGGATACCCCAACTAGCTTTAAAACCTGCTATAAATACAAGACCACAACTTCTACACCACCTTGAGTGTCTTCTCCAAAGATCCCTTTGAGTAGTCATCACAAGACATCTCCATGGCCCATCCAAGCATTCAGAACGTCAATTCCAAAAATACTGTCTATTTTAAAGATGCCCATCTCACTTCAAGAAACCTGTAGATGCTTGCCCGTACCAAGTTCACTTGTTTGTGCCCTTGCCCTCTCATGGTTCACAAGGAGAGGGCTCCATAACTGCAGTGGAGACAGACTCCATAGAATCCCCACACAGTAATCAGGGCCTAGAGAAAACTACAGGCAGGCTGACCTCCCAAACAAGAAAGGGGGAATCAAACCATGGGCAGTATGCCAGAGGGTGGTAGGATTTTCAAGAAAGGATAGGGGGAGAAAAGGGAGGAAGAGAAAGGAGGAGAACATGAGCATGAGAAGCAAGCCAACCCTCACATCCTCAAACACACCAACTTCCCTTCGGTGTTAGGGTGGCGGTAGCCTGGGGTGGAGGAGACAGGAGGTGAATCCCAGGAACGGTGGTTCGTATTCTGGCGACATTGTGTAGAGGAGCAGGAGAAGATGTGACAGTACCCCCCTTCTGACTCGTGGCTCCAGACGCAGGACGACGACGAGCAGAGGGACGACGATGAGGAACGGATCGATCCTGGCGGCAAAGGTGGAAATCACGGATAATGTCGGGGTCCATAATGTCCTCCACCACTCCTCTGGGCCATACCCCTCCCAGTCCACCAGATACTGGAGCTGGCCCCCACAATGTCGGGAGTCTAGTAGGGATCTGACAGCGTATGTCGGACCCCCCTCAATGCCAAGGGGGGGTGGAGGTGTGTGTCGTGGGGGAGAAGGGGGGCAGTATCAGCAAGGGGACCAGGACCCACCGGCTTGAGAAGGGAGACATACGATAGTAATTGGGTAGTTGTAACCTGTACGTCACCTTGTTGACCCTCCGGAGAACCTTGAAGGGCTCCACAAAACAGTGACTCAGTTTCTTGCAGGGCAGGCGGAGTGGGAGGTTCCTGGTAGAGAGCCAGACACAGTCCTCAGGATGGAACACAGGGGTCTGGATTCTCACATGCGCATTGCTCCACACCTCCTTCGCACGCCAGAACCACTGATCTACCACAGGAGTCCACGGGGCCAGGGCTGGCTGGAAACCCAAAACACACTGGAAGGGGGTCAACCCAGTGGACTAGTAACATAGGGAGTTCTGGGCATACTCAGCCCATGGAATGAATCGGGCCCACTCACCCTGCCGGTCCTGATAGTGACTCCTCAGGAATGATGAATCCCAGGACCGGTGGTTAGTAGACTGGCGACGTCGTACGCCGGGAGGGAGGAGCAGGAGAAGATGTGACACCAGGGAGGGAGGCGGTGCTAGAGATGCAGACAGGGAGGATGTGAATGAGTGAATGTCTGGTAAAGCTATGGGTCATCCATGGACCGACAGTGGCTACATACACACTCACACACACACAAACACACACACACACACACACACACACACACACACACACACACACACACACACACACACGTTTAAAAAGAACACAGACTGGTGAACGAGAGACAGAGATTGAGAAGTGAATCGGTGGAGAAGGGAAGAGAGATAAAGAGATTGAGAAGTGAATCGGTGGAGAAGGGAAGAGAGAAAGAGATTGAGAAATGAATCGGTGGAGAAGGGAAGAGAGAAAGAGATTGAGAAATGAATCGGTGGAGAAGGGAAGAGAGATAAAGAGATTGAGAAGTGAATCGGTGGAGAAGGGAAGAGAGAAAGAGATTGAGAAATGAATCGGTGGAGAAGGGAAGAGAGAGAAAGAGATTGAGAAGTGAATCGGTGGAGAAGGGAAGAGAGATAAAGAGCAAGAGGGAAGGAAGACATAACAGTAATCCAAAATGTCCTTTCATATCAATGGACATCTCATAGACTGGTTGCTATGTAGTAATAAAATGTGCAATGCAATCACAAATTACATTCAGTCAAAAGCCAAAGGAAAGAGGCATTTTCATAATAGCATAAAACTATATACAGTTGAAGTCAGAAGTTTACCTACACTTAGGTTGGAGTAATTATAACTCATTTTTCAACCATTCCACAAATTTCTTGTTAAAAAAACTATAGTTTTGGCAAGTCAGTTAGGACATCCACTTTGTGCATGACACAAGTAATTTTTGTTTACAGACAGATTATTTCACTTATAATTCACAGTATCACAATTCCAGTGGGTCAGAAGTTTACATACACTAAGTTGACTGTGCCTTTAAACAGCTTAGAAAATTCCAGAAAATGACGTCATGGCTTTAGAAGCTTCTGATAGGCTAATTGACATAATTTGAGTCAATTGGAGGTGTGCCTGTGGATGTATTTCAAGGCCTACCTTCAAACTCAGTGCCTCTTTGCTTGACATCATGGGAAAATCAAAAGAAATCAGCCAAGACAAAAATTGTAGACCTTCACAAGTCTGGTTCATCCTTGGGAGCAATTTCCAAACGCCTGAAGGTACCACGTTCATCTGTACAAACAATAGTACGCAAGTATAAACACCATGGGACCACGCAGCTGTCATACCGCTCAGGAAGGAGACGCGTTCTGTCTCCTAGAGATGAACATACTTTGGTGCGATAAGTGAAAATCAATCCTAGAACAACAGCAAAGGACCTTGTGAAGATGCTGGAGGAAACAGGAACAAAAGTATCTATATCCACAGTAAAACAAGTTCTATATCGACATAACCTGAAAGGCCGCTCAGCAAGGAAGAAGCCACTGCTACAAAACCGCCATAAAAAAGCCAGACTACGTTTTGCAACTGCACATGGGGACAAAGATTGTACTTTTTGAAGAAATGTCCTCTGGTCTGATGAAACAAAAATTGAACTGTTTGGCCATAATGACCCTCGTTATGTTTGGAGGAAAAAGGGGGAGGTTTGTAAGCCGAAGAACACCATCCCAACCGTGAAGCACGGGGGTGGCAGCATCATGTTGTGGGGGTGCTTTGCTGCAGGGGGAACTGGTGCACTTCACAAAATAGATGGCATCATGAGGCAGGAAAATTATGTTGATATATTGAAGCAACATTTCAAGACATCAGTCAGGAAGTTAAAGCTTGTCGCAAATGGGTCTTCCAAATGGACAATGACCCCAAACATACTTCTAAAGTTGTGTCAAAATGGCTTAAGGACAACAAAGTCAAGTTATTGGAGTGGTCATCACAAGCCCTGACCTCATCCCTATAGAAAATGTGTGGGCAGAACTGAAAAAGCGTGTGTGAACAAAGAGGCCTTACACCAGCTCTGTCAGGAGGAATGGGCCAAAATTCACCCAACTTATTGTGGGAGGCTTGTGGAAGGCTACCCAAAACATTTGACCCTAGTTAAAAAATTTAAAGGCAATGCTACCAAATACTAATTGAGTGTATGTAAACTTCAGTCCCACTGTGAATGTGATGAAAGAAGTAAAAGCTGAAATAAATAATTCTCTACCATCATTCTGACATTTCACATTCTTAAAATAAAGTGGTGATCCTAACTGACCTAAGACAGGTGATTTTTATTAGGATTAAATGTCAGGAATTGTGAAAACTGAGTTGAAATATATTTGGCTAAGGTGTATGTAAACTTCCAACTTCAACTGTATGCAAAAGATGCTATCAAGATCACTACATTTCTCCAAGGGCCAGATTCAATCAAACAGAATGTGCTCAACAGTCATAACAAAGCACAATAAAACAGACGTTGTGCTTTGTTAGTGAGAAAGAGAAGGAAAGGAATCAATTCAGCATCTGATCCAACTGCTTTCGTGTGTTTTTTCCTGTCTGTCTGTCTGTCTGTCTGTCTGTCTGTCTGTCTGTCTGTCTGTCTGTCTGTCTGTCTGTCGTGTTCTGTCAAAAACAACTTGGGTTAACATAGCAACCTGTCACATCACAGGCAATCCCCTGCATCTTACAAAGGAGTGGAAAGTTGAATAGTGTAGCCGAGATCTCAGAACTTAAGCATCTTCCATATAGACACATTTTTATATTTGAACCAATGCTGAACCAAAACCAAGACTTCAGCATACAACAACTAACCTCGGTCGATAGTAACAAAATGAAAATGTTTTGAAGACTAAGGCCCTATTCAATCAGAGGGCCAAGCCCAGTCTGGCTTCTTAACCCAGCAGAGTTCACAAACAGACAGAGAGAAGAATACAAAGCTAGAATATGGAACTGCCCTGTTCCATGGTGAATACTGGACTGCCCTGTTCCATGGTGAATACTGAACTGCCCTGTTCCATGGTGAATAATGGACTGCCCTGTTCCATGGTGAATACTGAACTGCCCTGTTCCATGGTGAATACTGGACTGCCCTGTTCCATGGTGAATACTGAACTGCCCTGTTCCATGGTGAATACTGAACTGCCCTGTTTCATGGTGAATAATGGACTACCCTGTTTCAGGATTAATAATGGACTACCCTGTTTCATGGTGAATAATGGACTACCCTGTTTCATGGTGAATAATGGACTACCCTGTTTCAGGATGAATGACTCGATTAGAGGATTAGACAAAAAGAGGCAGTTGGAACAGCAAGACCTCTGATTGCGCAAGAGTTCATAATACTCTGTTTCGAGGCTGTGGTTGGGCAGCTTACTGCACACAATATTGCGGGTGGTAGTGTGCGGAGTGACAGGGTGAAGACAGTAAGAGGTGTGCCAACAAGACAAGGTGAATGGGAAGGGAGCCGATGGAAGGACGAGAGGGGAGTGGAGTGAGATGGTGTGTGTGTGTGTGTGTGTGTGTGTGTGTGTGTGTGTGTGTGTGTGTGTGTGTGTGTGTGTGTGTGTGTGTGTGTGTGTGTGTGTAGAGTTGTGGGGAGTTAGGCTCTGTCCATGTGGAGTGTTCACTGTAGATGGGTATACGACTGTCAGGACAAGTGTGAGAAAGGAGGAGTACATGGCGGAAAGCAATTTGAGAGAAAGAGACTGAGGGAATAGAGAGGAGGGAGAGAGAGGGGTGGAAGGAGAGAAGAGATGAATCCACAAATGTCCTGAACGTCATACATTAGAACAGGAGTCAGAGATGGTCGCCGTTGGCAGTTAGAGAGTCCTAACAACCAAATGTCAGCCATTACATGCCCTCTACAGGTTCAGTGAGCAGGAGTGGTCAGGTCAGTGGATATGTCCTCTAGTCCACCAAGTCTGAACCATGTGAGCAATCTAACTTTACAGTTCCATCCTAAATATCAATGTTTTTCGTCTCATCACACCTGTAGAATACTAGGGGAGACAATACTACACACACATAAAGACACACACGCACACACACACTTTGGCATACACACACACAGCCTCTAATCACACAGCCTGCAGTGCGAGATGAGTGGATAATTACTTTGGCTTTTGTGAACTTCTCTACCAAGGGCATGTGAAGGGAAGATGTTGTGCCAGCCTCTCCTTCTCAATAATGGTCCAACAACCTTTAATACACAACTAACACTAAAACCCTGTGTGTACACACACACACACACACACACACACACACATACACACACACACCTCCTTGCTAAAGAATATTACAGATAACTGTCACCGAATCTCAATGACCGCTCCATGTGTCCTGGCAGTGACAAGGCCAGCTGACCATCTGCCCAGGAGGCTGGGGTGGAGGTCTGTGGGACTTTGTCCCCCTCATCAGGCAGAAACACCTCCACATTCACCTGCACTCCCACCTCCAGGACAAGATCAGATGACCACTGAGATATGAGCCTGACAGGCCTGCTTTTCACTGGAGGCCTCTGGAGACACTACTGTAGCAGGCATTGAACCACCCCATCATACTGACAGCACTGATATCACACTAACACAAGAGGGAAAGATACCATGTGAATGAGTGGACATTGAGTGGGAGGAAAAGTGTCAAGAATTTGGTATTATGTCATATATCAGGATCTGTCATTAGTTTTACATGAGGTGTTTAGTTAGCCTAATGTAAGTCTTTCAAAAAAGAACGGAATTGAATTTTCCATTTTGAAGTATGATGGAGAAACAGGGAAACAGAGGCAACACTTTGAACAAAGAAATGTGGCAGTTGTTTGCTGTTAAATTAGCCCTGGAATTACCTGAAATGGGCTTAATTGTGGCGTGTTCTGCTCCTAATATCTGTAAATGCTTTAGCAGTTTTCGAAGTGTAATTTATTGGCTAAATCAAGAGGAATTATGGAGAAACAGGAGGCCTACCAATCAGAAGGGGGGCGTTGACAAGTTGGAGGGTTACAGCTGGCTTGTTTGAGAGAGTCTGTTTAGCACTAATACCACACAGTCATCTGAAACAAGAACCGTGAGTCATCTGTAACTACAACCACACAGTCATCTGAAACTAGAACCGTGAGTCATCTGTAACTATAACCACACAGTTATCTGAAACTACAACCACACAGTCATATGTAACTATAACCACACAGTCATCTGAAACTACAACCACACAGTCATCTGAAACTACAACCACACAGTCATCTGAAAATACAACCACACAGTCATCTGTAACTATAACCACACAGTTATCTGAAACTACAACCACACAGTCATCTGTAACTACAACCACACAGTCATCTGAAACTACAACCACACAGTCATCTGAAACTACAACCACACAGTCATCTGAAAATACAACCACACAGTCATCTGAAACTACAACCACACAGTCATCTGTAACTACAACCAGACAGTCATCTGAAACTACAACCACACAGTCATCTGAAACTACAACCACACAGTCATCTGAAATTACAACCACACAGTCATCTGCAATTACAACCACACAGTCATCTGAAACTACAACCACACAGTCATCTGAAACTACAACCACACAGTCATCTGAAATTAAAACCACACAGTCATCTGTAACTACAACCACACAGTCATCAGAAACTACAACCACACAGTCATCAGAAACTACAACCACACAGTCATCAGAAACTACAACCACACAGTCATCAGCAACTACAACCACACAGTCATCAGAAACTACAACATGAATAATCAGAAACTAAAACCACACGGTCATCTGAAACTACAACCACACAGTCATCTGAAACTACAATATGAATAATCAGAAACTACAACCACACAGTCATCAGAAACTACAACCACACTGTCATCTGTAACTACAACCACATAGTCATCAGAAACTACAACCACACAGTCATCTGAAACTACAACCACACAGTCATCAGAAACTACAACCACACAGTCATCTGAAACTACAACCACACAGTCATCAGAAACTACAACCACACAGTCATCAGAAACTACAACCACACAGTCATCAGAAACTACAACCACACAGTCATCAGCAACTACAACCACACAGTCATCAGAAACTTCAAACACACAGTCATCAGAAACTACAACCACCCAGTCATCAGCAACTACAACCACACAGTCATCTGAAACTACAACCACACAATCATCTGAAAACTGCATCCCTGCAATATTAAACTAGACTGAAAGACTGAAATTCAGTCAATGATGTATCTTTGAGCCTCCTCTCCGCCCAGTAACAGAGAGATAGTGTGAGTGAGCCTCCATCTCCATCACTAAGTCACAGTTGAATGGTGACAGACACGAATCCCTCTAAAAATGTTCTCTTCCTGGACACCATGCAAGTGGCGGAATGCTTGGCGCTTCGTGGGCGAAGGCTGGAGGGGGTAATGAGGATGGCACCGGGGGTGCTCCTCTCCAATGCAAAACCACGGCAAACACGCCTCCTTCCATGCACAACAGTCACCACTCACCACCCGGACTGTCATTAGAATTGTCACATCCAGGGACCTGCATTTTTAATCAGGCATGGTGGGCTGTGTTACTTACTGTACTCTCCTGTCTGTGAGCAGATCGATGGGATTTCAGGCTACGTAGTGATGAGTCGAGTCTGACGTTCACCGTGACGTCCTCTGATGGTAGGAGGGGTAGTGGTAAACAGCAGAATGGCTATTTGTCTCAGAGAGTGATCAGAGTGTGAAAATGGGCTGTTTTAGCCTGGAGAGGGGTTTTCTCTAGCACTGCTGGTGGAGCTATGGGTGTATAGGGAGACCTTAGAGGAGCACACAGCATATAGGCCCCCTGTCACTTCACAGCAACCGACATTGACCACTGCATTCTACTGCAGGGACTTCACAACACATCAGCCGTTTTCATTCTCGGGACCCATAGATTTACAGGGACCCTATAGCACATTTCCAGATAGACTAACATTTCAGATGGACCTGTGGCAACACACGGGAGATAAGAATGGGAAGTGAAGATAGATGGTGAGACAGAGAGAGAGAGAGAGAGAGAGAGGAATAGAGACCCGGAGAGGGGAAGTGCGGCTCGGACTGCCTGCCCCTGCCTGACAGTTGACTCTGTTGAATGTGACTTTCGCAGTCTGCTGGCGGTTTGTGTGGAAGTCATCACATCTGTGACTCGGCGTTTGATTAATGAGCCTTTCAGCCTGTCTGTGCCGTGTGAGGAGGGGCCACAGCCTTATCCCAGGCATCACTGATTTATTCGCATTTGGAACAAACAACCAGACATCACACATACATGCATACAGACAACCACACACACATACACATGTGCGCATGCATCCATGTCCATGCACAGATGCATGCACACACACACACAAAACCCATACCACCCCCAAACTACACCTGCTTACAGCTAATGAAAACCTCAATATGTCAGAGCTGTCCACATGGAGAAGTACCAGAAACACCAACAAGACAGAAGATGTATTCCAGCAACAAGAAGGCCCTTCTGTCCTAACCCATCAGTCAGTGAGATGGACACAACCACAAGGGAATGGAGGATAGAAAATACGTACTTTCCTCAATGACACATCACAAGCTCCTGACTTTCAAAAGTGACAGTCTTTTAAATGTCCTGCCTCAAAAGATGGAGGACAGCCGACGGCTTGAGAAAAGTTGCTGTTTCATCCGTGCTGCGGGAACGTCACTCCCCTTAACCTTGACAGCTCTGTTCGCCTGTGATGTCAGAGTTCGTCAAAGCACAGAACCAGATAGACACAAAGCCTCACAAAGACAAACTAACATCACCTTGAAGGCGAGATAGTCTCCCCCCCCCAGATTGTACAGCATCCGTGGAGAAAGAAAGACAATCATCAAACATTCTGACACAGTATTTGTTTTTATTTTATTCCCAGGGATAAAGACCACCATATGGTGGCGGTTTGTAACAGATGGTATTTTCCTACTTCCTGAAAGCACTGTGTCTATCACAGCGACTTAAAGAGCTGCTCATCCACGGCGTGGCATGGACTGGCATTTCCTATTTCCTATAAATCTCTTCAATACTATTGTTCCAAAGGCAGTAGCAATGACAATGCAGAAGGGAATCGATAATTATATGCGTTAGAACTTTTGAACTCATATGACTGTACCAAATAATGTATTTCCTAGTCGACTTAAGCATGTGTGGTATTTTATAGTATCTACTATACAGAACATAGAATAACTCACTGTAGAATTTTGAGATATGTAGGCCTATGCCTTGGTAGCTTTGAGGATGTGCTTGTGATGTGAGGGTGTCTTCTATGGTGTCAAATCCGAACCAACAGTCCAATTAGTCAAATCAAATCAAATCAAATCAAATCACATTTTATTTGTCACATACACATGGTTAGCAGATGTTAATGCGAGTGTAGCGAAATGCTTGTGCTTCTAGTTCCGACAATGCAGTAATAACCAACAAGTAATCTAACTAACAATTCCAAAACTACTGTCTTGTACACAGTGTAAGGGGATAAAGAATATGTGCATAAGGATATATGAATGAGTGATGGTACAGAGCAGCATAGGCAAGATACAGTAGATGGTATCGAGTACAGTATATACATATGAGATGAGTATGTAAACAAAGTGGCATAGTTAAAGTGGCTAGTGATACATGTATTACATAAGGATACAGTCGATGATATAGAGTACAGTATATACGTATGCATATGAGATGAATAATGTAGGGTAAGTAACATTTATATAAGGTAGCATTGTTTAAAGTGGCTAGTGATATATTTACATCATTTCCCATCAATTCCCATTATTAAAGTGGCTGGAGTTGAGTCAGTGTCAGTGTGTTGGCAGCAGCCACTCAATGTTAGTGGTGGCTGTTTAACAGTCTGATGGCCTTGAGATAGAAGCTGTTTTTCAGTCTCTCGGTCCCAGCTTTGATGCACCTGTACTGACCTCGCCTTCTGGATGATAGCGGGGTGAACAAGCAGTGGCTCGGGTGGTTGATGTCCTTGATGATCTTTATGGCCTTCCTGTGACATCGGGTGGTGTAGGTGTCCTGGAGGGCAGGTAGTTTGACCCCGGTGATGCGTTGTGCAGACCTCACTACCCTCTGGAGAGCCTTACGGTTGAGGGCGGAGCAGTTGCCGTACCAGGCGGTGATACAGCCCGCCAGGATGCTCTCGATTGTGCATCTGTAGAAGTTTGTGAGTGCTTTTGGTGACAAGCCGAATTTCTTCAGCCTCCTGAGGTTGAAGAGGCGCTGCTGCGCCTTCTTCACAATGCTGTCTGTGTGAGTGGACCAATTCAGTTTGTCTGTGATGTGTATGCCGAGGAACTTAAAACTTGCTACCCTCTCCACTACTGTTCCATCGATGTGGCTAGGGGGGTGTTCCCTCTGCTGTTCCCTGAAGTCCACAATCATCTCCTTAGTTTTGTTGACGTTGAGTGTGAGGTTATTTTCCTGACACCACACTCCGAGGGCCCTCACCTCCTCCCTGTAGGCCGTCTCGTCGTTGTTGGTAATCAAGCCTACCACTGTTGTGTCGTCCGCAAACTTGATGATTGAGTTGGAGGCGTGCGTGGCCACGCAGTCGTGGGTGAACAGGGAGTACAGGAGAGGGCTCAGAACGCACCCTTGTGGGGCCCCAGTGTTGAGGATCAGCGGGGAGGAGATGTTGTTGCCTACCCTCACCACCTGGGTACTAGATGATGCGCGCGAGCAACATGAAACATCATTGCGTGAGCAAACACTGTCGAGAGAGAAGAAGAGGACGGTTCCCGCGAGTGTACAGGCCAGTCAGGAGAGTAGAGGACAGTTCCCGCAAGTGCACAGGCCAGTCAGGAGAGCACAGGATGGTTCCCGTGAGTGCACAGGCCAGTCAGGAGAGCACAGGATGGTTCCCGTGAGTGCACAGGCCAGTCAGGAGAGCACAGGATGGTTCCCGTGAGTGCACAGGCCAGTCAGGAGAGCACAGGATGGTTCCCGTGAGTGCACAGGCCAGTCAGGAGAGCACAGGATGGTTCCCATGAGTGCACAGGCCAGTCAGGAGAGTAAATTAAACCTGAGAGCTTGCAAGTGTGACTTTGAGTAAACAGAACATCATTGTCACAGATCCACAACAACACATTTTTAAAAAGTACATATAGAACGTGATTCACATGTGTAAAAAAATATATTTGAATGCATTAAATTATCCACCAGCAATAGTCAATTGTCATTGTCAAGTTTTCGCTTTCAATTTCTCAAATGGCTGTCGCTCAAATCATGGCGCCTTTGGGTTTGGATTCCAGGCTAATGGGGGGCGGGCTTACATGTGTCTAGAAACCTTAGATTGGTCACTTTCACTGAAGTGATGGACGAACTAACAAATTCCTGCCATTGTCCAGTCCCGTGTTGGGATTGGTTATTACGAGCGTTCTGTTTGCGATGCACCTGTTTAGCTCGCTAGCCGGGTTGAGCAGTGAGCGCCAAGCAACTTGGGGAACCCAGAAGCAGGATAACTAAATTGGGAAATAAATTCTAATAGGAATATTATACCTTGAGTTGAGTGGAATCTACTTGCTAAACTTAGCTAGCTTATTTATTGTTAGCCAGCTAAATGAAAAGCAGACAGTCCACTCTAGCAAACACCATACAACGAGTCCACTAATTGCAGGTGGAGCCAATATTTAGGGGATTAAGCCCAAGGACAGGCACACAAACACACAGGTCATGGGGGCACATGTTGAATTATATGAAGACACAAAAGGGGAGAATCTGCTACCTGCCACAGTTTATACAGTACATAACCAGTCCCAAATAACAGAATGTAAAATAACATATGAAAACCAGCGTTTATCTCAGGTTAACATGTCAGAATCCTCTTTATTCGCCAAATACATTTGACTGTGCAAGAATCTGAGTTTGAAATTGAGCTGCCACAATAAACAGAATATACAGACAACAAATAATAATAATTCTGCATCTATATATATGTGGAAATTGTGGACATTCTGTATATATATATATATATATATATATATCATCATCTCCCAGTGAAGAGCAAACTCACCCATTCTGAGTGATGGTGTGGAGGCCGGCACAGGACAACTGCAGTACACACACACGCACGCACGCGCTCACACACACACGCGCTCACACACACAAACACACACACACACACACACACACACACACACACACACACACACACACACACACACACACACACACACACACACACACACACACACACACACACACACACACACACACACACACACAGGTCCTAGTGGTAAAGAACCCATCGACACCACTCTCCTCCACTGCAGATGAATTAAACAACCTTCTTAAATGAAGTCTTACTACCACACAAGGACTTCTTCCCCAGAATTAGATAGAGGGGGTGGACATGTGTGTATCGTCTTCTGTGTGAGTTTTAATTGAAACCCAAACAAAGGGCTCGAGCTTCTTTTGAACACTGTGTAGAGACTTTAAGTTGGATAGCACAATGAGAGGTCAACCAACAAATAGATTGATGCAGGGAGAATCTGTTCAACCCAGGAGGGTTATTCTCATTCAGTCATTTGAATCCGCAGATCGTCAGGGAAACAAAAGCCCTATCCTTGATGGTGGAGAGCCAGCCAGGGTATCAAACAGAACACGGAGTGCACCTCGGCATTGTGAAATCAGCCGCTGAACCGGCTTTAATAGTTCAGTGTGTAAGAAGTGGCAGTGTGATTACTACATTTAATACGATGTAAATGTGGCCTATTGATTTATTAATCCATGCTTTACATGCTATAAACTCCTTACATAGGAGGTTGTCAAGTCTGGTACTGTATAATATATAGTTACACTGAACATGTAGCCATATGACAGCTGCTGCTCATTGAAACTCTGGTCTGAATCTGTTGGCATCCCTCAAGTGAACTAATCCCCTGAAACCATGTACTGGGCATACTGTATGTTAACTGTGTGTGTATTCAACTTTTAGTAATACTAATGATAATCATAATATATGGATTTTACAGCCCTTGTCTTAGACTTTTATAAGTTACTCTGGCTGTCTGCTATATGATGAAGATGACCAATATTAAATGTGAGGTAACTTGTATTTTTTGGGGGTGATAGTGGGAGGGTCTGTCCTAGTTGTCAGCTAGCAGGACCGGAGAGCTAGAGAGGATTAATCAGGCTGGATCTGTTGAAAAGCTCCATCTGGATATGATAGATGACATGTTGGCTACAGAGCGCACAGTGACAGATGACAAAGACTGGGAACCCACACCTGCAGAAATCCACTCTGCTCATGTTGGCCTCAACCACAGCGTCAAGGTAGCCGAGCGTGTGTGTGCATGTGTGTGTGTGTGTGTGTCTACATGTGTGTACATGTGTGTTCTGTCCTGTAATGAAGCCATCCCACCAGTGATTAATCAGGGCTCCTGTACCAGACTGACCAGACCTTGACGCTGTTACTCATAACCCCTCCATTATAATGTGATCTAAAGCCCAGACACTGGAAGTAACATGCCGCAGGTCTGGTCTGGTCTGGTCTGGGCTGGGCTGGTCTGGTCTGGTCTGGGCTGGGCTGGTCGGGGGACTCACACACAAGGAGACTGGCTAACGTCCTCTCAATGACAATGGGGAGATGAGTTAGTGGAGAGCCCAACGTCAGAAGCTGGAATGACAGCAAACTAGCTGTGTTTCGTATTTTTCTACTGCCATTTCTATGTATATATCCTTAAAAATAATGCTGATCCATGATTTCGACTGGCTGAAAAAAGTTGACAGCCTGTCTGTTTCGTCCCGACCATGTTCATTAACATGGGACAGATGGAGATCACATTTCAATATTGAAACAATGTTGCAAATGTCGGAGAGACAGATCTCCACTGCTAGTCAAAGAAATAATAGATAATGTGTAGATGCTTTATACAGTGTAGATCTAGTGTGTAAATGGCCTGGCTGAGGTGATGAAACAGTCGATTGTGCAGTCAGATGGAACAGAGTAAATCGTAATTTCAACGTCATAGATTTAGGTGGTAACTTGCGGTTTTAACCAATCACCATCCAGGATTAGACCCAACCGTTGCATAAGCTCATACACATTGTCAACGTGATCTACATTTATTATTATCCTCATCATCATAATGGTCATCCTCATCATCATAATGGTCATCCTCATCATCATAAGAGTCATTCTCATCATCATAAGAATCATCCTCATCATCATAAGAGTCATCCTCATCATCATAAGAGTCATTCTCATCATCATAAGAGTCATCCTCATAAGAGTCATCCTCATCATCATAATAGTCATCATCTTTTTACAACAATATCATAGACTTCCTCCCTCAGATCCAGATCCCATCCAGATCCCTCAGATCCTCAGATCCATCAGAATGTATTTCTCCACCATAGAGGAGAGAGCTACAATGGAAAACTTTCACAGCTTATACTAGAGTTATCCAGCAAACTTATTTTCTGAGCGACTCAGTCAAATCCAAATCCAGTTGGTAATCCAATGTAAACCTGATTTTCTCTCAACAAAGAGCAGCCTAATGAGACAAAGTAGACAATCTTTCAACGCTTTTACTGAAAGATTACGTTGAATTATGAATTATATAATATGGTCTTCCTCTCTCTCCCTCCCCTCCCTTCCTCTTTTCTTTTCATGACATAATTATTTATATTTTCTCTGTCTCTCTCTCCCTCTCTTTTCCCTCTCTCTTGTTTTCTTTCTCTCTCCCTCTCTTACCCCCTGTCCAACTCCCCCTCGCTCATTCTCTCTCTCATACAGTTCAGTCATCCCCATTCAGGGCCATTCATGAATAATCCTTGCAGTAATTTGGCTCAGAAGTTGCCTGACAGGATCTGTTTTTAAAGGTCCAAAGCAGCCCTTTTCATCTCAATATCAAACAATTTCTAGGAAGCAAATATGTACTTGCTCTGATTGTTCTCAATTCAAATTGTCAAAAATTAACAAAAACAGATTCTTAGCAAAGAGCAATTTCAAAAGCAAGAATATTGCTAGGACTGTCTGGCAGTGGTCTGAGTGGAGAGGGGGAAACTGAAAACTAGCTGTTATTGGCAGAGAGGTTTGGAACTCTCTCTTATTTAACAATGAACTCATTTACCCCCTGGTGATGTCACCAGGCAGGTCAAAACATCCCACCAAAACAGGGTGAAATTTCCGGGAGTCTTTTCAAACAGCCCTTACACTCAAAATATACTATCTTCATTTTTACAATTTCACAGTATTATTCCAATCTCATTATGTGCAGTATATAAAACACAGGAAAATGTGCACTGGGCCTTTAACACGTGTAACAAAGTGTTGGTGACGGGGCAGGGGCCGAGGGGAGTAGGGGAACAGGCTGAGCCCAGGGACATGGATTCAGTGCACTCTTATTAGAACGGTGTCCAAGCAGAGATGCAGCCCTTTGTTAAGGGTGATTTCAAATGGATTTCATGTAGCCAGCGAGACAAGGTGCTCTAGCCTTACGGCAGCCTGACAGCTCTCAGGGTGACATCTGTGAATTGAGGGTTGATTGCGGGCTGAAGTATTGCTGCCTAATATGTGTTACCTACCTGCATAAATATTTATATGCCCCTGTACACAGCGGGGAAGGAGGGAGGAGGAGGATATAGTTAAGCACAGCTTCAATCAGTTGACAAAAGGACTAAACTAGCCCCCTTTACCCAGCTGATAACAACCCCTTCAAGGCCAGGGGCCTTGGTGACTGGAATAGACCTTTATGACGACACATTACAAACCCATCGTACACACAAACTAAAACAACAATGTTTTAGTCATTTAGCAGAGACTTATCCAGAGCAACTAGGGTTTAAGTAACTTGCTCAAGATTTTTCATGTAGTCAACTCGGTGATTCGAACCAGCCTAATGATCTTAATTTCTAGGCCACACACACACACACACACACACACAAACACATACACACACACACACACACACACACACACACACACACACACACACACACACACATACACACACACACACACACACACACACACACACACACACACACACACACACACACACACACACACACACACACACACACACACACACACACACAAACAAACAAACAGGACAGGACAGAGGAGAGGGCCAGGAGTTTTTCCTAGGCTGGTGTCAGTAAGGACTCGTGGACATCACCTTGCACCATACCTCACACAACTCTACATTTCACTCACTCCTCACAACGGTTGATACAGTAACCTAAACCTTGGCAAGTGAAGACCTTCATCTTGTTCTTTTCTAAGAACAGTATACTCTTCCTCTGTTTTCTGTCTCTCTTCTCTTCTGTGAAACTCACAGGAGCCCCGGTCTTTTGAAAAGTAAGAGTGAGAAGTCACCATGCACATAAGGTGTTCCCTGATGATTGAGGGTTGTCTAGTCTGAAGTTTGAATGACAGGGGGATCTGGGGAAATAAACTTGTAAAATTGAAACTGAACCACCTATGTATTGTACGTTTATGTACCGTAGACACCCCCCCTCCACACACACCCGCACACAAACACATCTGCCCTGCCTCTCCATTGCCCCATCAGTCTTTCAGTTCTTCGCTGGCCAATGAAGACCCTCCCCCTCCCTCTCTCCCCCCCTTTCTCTCCCGATCTCCCTCTGTCCACCACACCTACTGTACAGCGGAGACATGACAGGCAGTAGTTAGCTACCATTCAGCATGTGTAGAGTTGTAGCCAAATATATTGGCACCCTTGCACTTTTCTTCAATTTTCCTTTCAAATAAGTAAAAGAAACAAAAAAAAAACTTTTGTTCACCACACCTTGTTGTTGGATTTTCAACATTGCAGAACCAACAAACTTTTGTAAACTTATGTTTACAATTTGTATTTAGAAAATAAAGGAAATTGGAATAGACAAAACTATTGGCATCCCTGCGCAACCCGCGGGGCACAGACATCAATTCAACGTCTATTCCACATTGGTTCAACGTCAATTTGAAACAATGTTTATTCAACCAGTGGGTAGTAGTAGTGTAGTGTGTTCAGGTGTGTTGGCCTCGCTCACTAATTGGCCACACCTGATCTTAATGAGTGTTTTTTCCCCTTTGAAATGGAGTTTGTTTGAATAGACTAAAATTAACCGCTTCGTAAGGTTAAAAACACATGGCATGCTAGCTTTATCTTGGTGGGGCAGTGGAATAATTCCATGGATATTTAACAGAAGTTTCTAGGTTTGAATCTCACTGATAACATGTCACAATAAAAAATAATTGTGTTTGCATGATTAATGCCTAAGGAATTGTCCTATCGGTGCTTGGAGTAAAAAAGAGTGAAACTAAAATAAGCTAGAAGCATTATTAAAAGTGTTACTGAAACATTCAGTAAAAAAACCTATAATTTCTGTTCTTAAAGCGTTAATAAAACCTCCCAGGAAAACTTTCAAGGAACCAGAATATAATGTTCTCAGAAACTCACTGCAACCTAAAAGTACATTTTCCCAGAATAGGCAAAATGTTCACTTCAGTTCACAGAACATTTCAAAATTGTTTTACCAGTCAGGAAACATATGGCTTCATTACCAGAACCAATGTTAAACCAAAAATGTACGTTCCCACAACTTCCAAGGAACCAAACGAGCTAGCTGGGTGTTTTCTTAATTAAAAATGCAAACTTAAGTAAAAATAAAAGTGGTTCTGCAATGTTGGAGTGTGGAGACCAATTTGAACTTCAATTCATTCTTATTTTTGAAGAATAGGGACTTATTTCAGAAAAGTGCAAGGGTGCCACATTTTTTGTATGTGGGTGGGACAGAGAGACAAGAAGGAGGCGCCATTACCTGTTGGCCAGTAGCGTTTCCAAGGTCAATCGACCCATCCTCTGGTAAATTGGAAGTAGCATGGCCCAGTCCGAGGCCCAGACTCCCATGGCTGCCTGTTGATGTATGAGGGGACGTATTGTTAGTTATTAATCACAGTTAATATGATCAGTAAATTACAGCTCCAGCTGGGGTGGACTAACTAAGGAGGAGGGGTTCCTGAACGAGGACGCAGACACGTCACATCAATCATCTCTGCACAAGAAGGTTTTTATTCCAATAAGACAGCAATTCATTTATAAATCCATTGGGGGGGATATAGCCATCATTTATAAAAAGATAAATACATTTTGTGAGGGGAGTCGTTACTCTTCGAACTGTTTTGCCGTGGCGCACTGCCCAGTACCCCTCCCTCTATCTCTCTTTCTCTCCCTTTCTCTACCTGTCTCTCTCTATATATCTCTCTCTATCTCTCTCTTTACCCCTTTCTCTCCCTCCTTTGTGTGCAGGGAAGAACAGCACTGTGTCGGAAAGGCAAATACAAATCTGATTGCTTTGATTGCCAAAATGTCATGCTTAACTCCAGGCGTTTTATTGACAGAAGGAGGGGAACGCGACTATGACACCCCTCCTTCCTCCTGCTCCTGCTCCTCCTCCTCCTCTCCCCTTCTCCTCCTCCCCCTTCCCTCACCTCCCCCAGACGTGATTGATGGATCTGGATTTTCTCTCCTCCCTCCATTTGATTTGACAAACAACACAGGCACCTAAAGCGGAGAAAGCATTCTAATCATTCTCTTAATAGGGTGTTTCTATGCAAAGCTATGCAGCTTCCTGTGATAAGGAGGAAAACAGAGAGCTAGAGGATTATAGTGTGTCCGCTCTGGAGAACAATAGCAGCTAAACAGGTATTTCAGAAGGGATCAGAACAGCATCAGTGTCCCAAAGAGTCAGAGAGAGAAACAATTTATCAGATAATATGTGATGTTGTTGATTGTTTTGTATGATATCACTGGTTTGTCCCATGACAGAAAAGTTCTCACATTGAACTACCTGTAGCTCCAAAAATATTCTATAAAGCTCAGGGGAGAAAGGTTGGGGTAAGGGGGCTTCAGCTCAAATCCTTGAAGAGCTGTGCTTTAAAAGTCCTCCTTTTTTAAATGGTAAAACTTCCATCTTCTGGAGAATAGTGATACCTATGGAGACTAGTGAGGTTCATATCCAAAAAGTGCTGACAACTTCTGAGACTGTCACTACACCCATCTCACCGGACAGTACCCCTCATTCCAACATCACTTTAGTGGCCTTGACACAAAGTTAAACATACATACACTACGGGTCAAACGTTTTAGAACACAGACTCATTCAAGGGTTTTTCCTCATTTTTCATATTTTCTACATTGTAGAATAATAGTGAAGACATCAAAACTATGAAATCACCCATATGGAATCATGTAGTAACCAAAAAAGTGTTAAACAAATAAAAAAATATTTTATATTTGAGATTCTTCAAAAAGCCACCCTTTGCCTTGATGACAGCGTTGCACACTCTTGACATTCTCTCAACCAGCTTCACCTGGAATTATTTTCCAACACTCTTGAAGGAGCACTTGTCTGCTTTTCCTTCAATCTGCGGTCCGACTCATCCCAAATCATCTCAATTTGGTTGAGGTCGGGGGATTGTGGAGGCCAGGTCATCTGTTATTTCATTGTTTTAATGTCTTCACTATTATTCTAAAATGTAGAACATAGTAAAAATAAAGAAAAACCCTGTAATGAGTAGCTGTTCTAAAACTTTTGACCGGTAGTGCACATACATTCCAAACCAACTTTAGTGTCCCACAAAGTTAAACATCCATACAGTACATGTACACTACCACAAATGCACATACACACACATTTACTGAATACTCTATAATTATTATATATTAAAGTGGCTTTGAAACATTTACGTTTGCATTGTGTGTGAAAGACAAAATACAGCGGTCAACCTGTTGCTGACAATGTGGTCAAACTGGTGGAGGGGGTTGAACTGGGGTGAGGGGTACTGTCTGATTCAAGGTCAAAGATCATTGTCTGAGGAGACTCATCTGGGGGAGGGGGACACTGGACGCACACAGCTTGGAGCTCAACAGTGGTTTGAGAGAGAGCGTGAGCGAGAGAAAGAGAGAGAGAGAAAGAGAGAGAGAGAGAGGTCCAAGAGTTTGACTTTGACACTTCTTCCAAAGATCTCGGGGACAAATACAGCCGTCTTAAAAGATAATTATCTGGAAGGACACTTTGCTATTTTTTATCCCTGATTGAAACAATTACAGTTCCAGACATTATGGGCACTGGGATGCTCTCTTTCCACCTATCACCTGTCTGTTTGACCCAACAAAAGTAGGAACTAATCACTTTCAGACTGTTGACATAAAGTCAGCAAAAAAATAAACATCCTCTCACTGTCAACTGCGTTAATTTTCAGCAAACTTAACATATGTAAATATTTATATGAACATAGCAAGATTCCACAACTGAGACATAAACTGAACAAGTTCCACAGATATGTGACTAACAGAAATGAGATAATGTGTCCCTGAAAAAAGGGTGGGATCAAAATCAAAAGTAACAGTCAGTATCTGGTGTGGCCACCAGCTGCATTAAGTACTGCAGTGCATCTCCTCCTCATGGACTGCACCAGATTTGCCAGTTCTTGCTGTGAGATGTCACCCCACTCTTCCACCAAGGCACCTGCAAGTTCCCAGACATTTCTGGGGGGAATGGCCCTAGCCCTCACCCTCCGATCCAACAGGTCCCAGACATGCTCAATGTGATTGAGAACCAGGCTCTTCACTGGCCATTGGCAGAACACTGATAATCCTGTATTGCAGGAAATCACAGAACGAGCAGTATGGCTGGTGGTATTGTCATGCTGGAGGGTCATGTCAGGATGAGCCTACAGGAAGGATACCACATGAGGGAGGAGGATGTCTTCCCTATAACGCACAGCGTTGAGATTTCCTGCAATGACAACAAGCTCAGTCTGATAATGCTGTGACACACCGCCCCAGACCATGAAGGACCCTCCAACTCCAAATCGATCCCACTCCAGAGTCCAGGCCTTGGTGTAACACTCATTCCTTCCACGATAAACACGAATCTGACCCTCACCCCTGGTGAAACAAAAGCGCAAATCGTCAGTGAAGAGCACTTTTTCCAGTTCTGTCTGGTCCAGTGACAGTGGGTTTGTGCCCATAGGCAAAGTTTTTGCCGGTGATGTCTGGTGAGGACCTGCCTTACAGCAGACCTACAAGACCTCAGTCCAGCCTCTCTCAACCTACTGCAGACAATCTGAGCACTGACGCAGGGATTGTGCATTCCTGGTGTAATTCGGGCAGTTGTTGTTGTCATCCTGTACCTGTCCCGCAGGTGTGATGTTCGTATGTACCGATCCTGTGCTGGTGTTGTTACACGTGGTCTGCCACTGCGAGGATGATCAGCTGTCCGTCCTGTCTCCCTGTAGCGCTGTCTTAGGCGTATCACAGTGCGGACATTGCAATTTATTGCCCTGGCCACATCTGCAGTCCTCATGCCTCCTTGCAGCATGTCTAATGCACGTTCACGCAGATGAGCAGGGACCCTGGGCATCTTTCTTTTGGTGTTTTTCAGAGTCAGTAGAAAGGCCTCTTTAGTGTCCTAAGTTTTCATAACTGTGACCTTAATTGCCTACAGTCTGTGAGCTGTTAGTGTCTTAATGACCATTCCACAGGTGCATATTCATTATTAAATGTTTATAGTTCATTGAACAATCATAGGAAACAATGTTTAAACCCTTTACATTGAAGATCTGTGAAGTTATTTGGATTTTTATGAATTATCTTTGAAAGACAGGGTCCTGAAAAAGGGACATTTCTTTTTTTGCTGAGTTTAGTTCCACACATCTGTCTCTCGCTATCTGTCTCTGTCTCTGTCTTTCTCTGACTCTCTCTCTCTGTCTCCCTCTTTCTCTCTCTGTCTCTTGAAATGAATCAGACCTTTTCAGAAACAGAAAAGGAAATGCAGGAGAAAGGGAAAGGGAAATGATATGTATAGATATCCAGACAGAGAGAGAGAACTATTTTATGGCAAGAGATAACTCTCTACCTTCATGACTACGGTGTAACCTTTGCTATGGGTTTGTATAAGCAGGAGAGGAGGAAGAGTCTTCCTTGGGCGTGAACAGTGGCACCCCAGTGTGGATCCCCCCCTCAGCTCAGCCCAGCCCACCCTGACCTGCCCATCCTTGTCTTGACATTTTCTGGGTAGTGGAAGCTGCTAGGAGAGGGTACTCTGGAGCCTGTTTGGGCCTCACCACCTGCCGGCTACAAACAACATCCCTCTAGCACTCACTGAGTCTGACCGTTGTGGAAGAAGGAGGAGCTTAAGAGATTTTAATGGACAAAGTACACTATATTTCTGTAAGCCAGCAAAAGAAAAAGGACTATAGCCAAGAAGATCTATGAAGGTTTTTGGACTTCTGTTATCTGTCCTCCTCTCACCCACTCTTCCCCTCCCTCCCTCCCCCTCTCCATCTCACCACCCCCCATCCCTCACACATGCTACACAATAGGTCCAGGAAGGACAGTGGATGCTACAGTGTGATGTTGTCAGAGGAGGGTCGTCTGTATCTTAGCCAGGCAGTCAGGCAGCAGAAGGCTCCAGTGGTAACCCCCACATCTTCACCCTCTCCCCCTATCCGCTAACCCTTTCCCTAGAGAAGTCGCCGACCCCAGGCGAGCAGCCAGCTAATTGCGGGGGAGAGGGAGTGTTTCCTTACCTCATTGACTTGGATGATGTGATAGATTTGCCTCAGGTACTCAGCGCCACCTGGTTTGTGGCAAATCTCCAAGACTATCAGCCCTATTTTCTGCTCAGTCGCATCAGCCACACCTCTGCCACCACTGCCGCCCCTCTCCTATGGAACGCCACTCTCCCTCCACTCAGACGCACTGAATGAGGGAGCAAGAGAGAGATGGAAATAAAGATAGAGAGGGGAGGGTGAAAGAGTGTTGAACAAAGACAGAAAGAAGGAGGTAGAATAAACAAAAGGACATAGTTGCCATGAACATCTGCTACCTGAGCATTCCGTTTCTTAGGAATGCCACACAGCATTCTGTTGTGAGTGACTGACCCAATGCCTGAATCACAAGCTGTATTATATGAATGCTTTATTCTTTAAAAACATATAGGAGAGTTCAAGGTTTGGGATTTTATTTTCTAGCTGCATTGAAAGTTACAGCTCTACTGTTCCTACTTTCCATTGAACATTTCACTTCCCGGCCAATTTCAAAACCATTTGTATGGATCTCTTTCCTCAGCACTGAGGTGTCTATTGTAAGTGATCAGTGTAAAGAATGTAAATCATGGATACAGAGTATGTTCTGTTCTACCATATTCTTCACATGGAGGTGTTTAAACCATTCAGAGGCCAAGGCCTGCCGGGATAAAGCAGTTATACAGAAGTGACGTGTGATATCTGCTGGGCAAATCTGAATGAGTGTGTCAAGGTCCTCATACACACACACACACACACACACACACACACACACACACACACACACACACACACACACACACACACACACACACACACACACACACACACACACACACACACACACACACACACACACACACACACACACACACACACACACACAGCCCTACCCTGACAGTGGCCCGAGTCATTTCCCTGCCCTTCCTACATTCCTCACCATTTCCACGACGCCCGCCGTCTGTCAAACACTCTTCTCCGTCCGGATAGACTTCCTGTCATTGTTTTCCCCCTCTTTCCCTCTCTCTCCCTCTCTATTCTCTTCTTCTTTTTGTAATTATAAGGTGGCAGAAACAGTGTCGCCTGTCAGGCAGCCTTTGGCAGCTGTGACATTGAGAGAGGCGGGCCAGGCCCTTCCTTCTCCTCCTGGTAGCAGGGCCGTGCATCCGTGTCAGCACCTGCTCTGTATCCTTTCCTGTCCATCACTGTGCAGGTGAAGCAGATGATTGGATTCAGTCAGCGGGGTGATTAATGAGGGCCTCTCTGGATTTGGGACAGCCTATCAATCATGTCATTAGGGCCAATGTGCCCTGAAAGAGGCAGACCTCCGCCAAGGAATAACTGCATTCATCTTCATCTGTGTATTCATCCCATCAGACTAGTCAGGGTCACCATGATGGAGAACAATAATCTTCTACTCTACAAATTACTTTGCAAAGACAAGGTGGGGGGCAGGTGTAGAGTGTGTGTGTGAGAGGATAGGCGGTGGGGGGGTGTTTTTGAACTGGCGCGCTCCCCTTCCCTCTTGCTGATGCCACTGTACACTGATTGTTTACAACCCAGGCATCACTTCCCAGTGAAGGTTATTTTAATGAATAGTGATGATCTCAGAGAATGGCTCCGACAGGTGATACATAATTACTCTTTCGCTTTTTCCCCTCAATTCTTCCCCCTCTTCTCCTTTTTTCCTACGACTTCAACCACTCCTGGTTGCTGTCACTGAGAGCAGTGCATTTCCTGGAACACTTGAGCTAATCTGTTCTTCTTCTTTCTCTCTCTGTGTTTGTGTGGTTTCGTTACCCGACCAATCATTTTTAACGAGGATAAATGTGTCCAGACCTTTTTGTTTGCTCGTTGGTCTTGAGCGGTCAGAGGCGTAGGTTCTGGGAATAAGTCACCAAGCTCGGGGTCAAAGGGCAGATAGTATGAGCCAAACGCAAACCAAATTTCCCGTTGCCTTATTTTGTTTTCCATTTATAAAGTAGAATGTCCATCATTTAGGGTAAACATCGTGTCTCAGTAAACATTGATCTTGTTCATACAGGTTTCCATGAAAAATGGCTGTCACTGATGATGCAATCCATCAGGGTGGTACACACACTCAATTAAAAGAACATATCCAAATTGCATACTACTCATTAAATTGTTATATCACAAATACATGAATGTCTTTGGGCTAAATACCCAATGCATCAGACTGAAAGACTTATTCTCCTTTCATATCATCCGTCTCAACCAATCTCCGCCCACAAATGGTAGATTAATCATTCAACAGAATGATGTAGAGGGAGATATACAGTAGCAGTGAATCAAAGTTCCTTGAGTAATGACCATATTTTTGTTTTAAAATCTGTAAATCCTATGTGGAAACTTTTATATTCAAGACATCCTAAGTACTATTTTGTTGCAGTACAGAGAGACATTGATTGAGTGTTTGCCCATACAGTAGGTGTCCAGAGTTGACCTCTTGGAGAAAAGCTCTCGGACCTCTCACCTCTCTGGCCTTCTTGCAGGTTAGGTTAGGGTTAGGATTAGGGTTAGGGTTAGGTTGACCTCTCATCTCTCTGGCCTTCTGCAGGTTAGGGTTAGGGTTAGGGTTAGGTTGACCTCTCACCTCTCGGTGCAGAGCTTGTGGGCCTCATGTAGCTGCTTGGAGCTCCACTTGGGCCTCTTCTCCTCAAGGGCCTGCAGCACCTTGTGCACGGTGGGCTTGGGCAACCTAGTAATACGTGGGTTGAATAAAGAGAAAACAATACCTTTAAAAAATCCATTAATGTGTCATTCTTTTGCAATTTACATCTACAGTATAGGCTACATTGAGGTATTTATTTCATTATTTTAGGCTATCTGGCATTAGTGGTTAAGCCTAAGCTTCAGGGCCAAACTGTATGCCCGCCAAATAGCCTACTCGCCAATCGCCATGTGCTTTTGGGAACGGGCATAAAAAGTTAAAGTCAGTCCATGGAGGCTAAAAGGACAATGTTGGAGTTTAATTCATTATGAGAAAAGCTTTGAAATGGAGAGAAGGGAGGGCCAGAAAAGTCATGTTTGGGAAAGATTGGTGAAGTGGTTAAAGAGGATGATAGCAGTGCCGGCTAAAGTATGTTATGTGATGATTGTGAGGCGCTGTACACATTTGAAAGTAACAAGACAGACAAATCAAATAGGCCTATGACACGTCAAGGGAACTGTAGCCTACGGTTCAGATGGTTTAAATGGAAACTGAAATCTGGACACTGACTGTATTGTAGGTCTAACCTCTCACATATCCTTAACATTAACTGCGGAACTAAGCATTTCTTGCATTAAAATTATACACCAAATGTAGGACTATTTGGTTGGGTGTGGATGAATGAACTGAATGGCCCTTCTGCTGGCCCTCGCACATGGTTCCCTGGAGTCACTCCGACAGCAGGACCAGCCTCTCCTTGACTAGATGTATGACTAGATGTATGACTAGATGTATGTCTAGATGTATGACTAGATGTATGACTAGATGTATGACTAGATGTATGCCCCCACAGCAGCTCCAGGGAGGTGGGTCCTCCAGGCAATGTCAGAGACAACGAGGGCCCAGAAGAGCAGGCCAGTGGAGCGCAGCTACCGAGCATGATGGGAAAGGTGTTTTTTCGGGGAGTGGAAGAGGAAGTGTACAGGCAGGGGGAGGGAGGCCACGGCCAAGGGCAGATTGTTGTGGATGAAGGAGAGTGCCTGGATGGCCAGGTTCACATGACCTGAGGTTCACATGAGTAAGGTCAGCCAGGGGTCAAGGTGTTTCACACAATACTGAGCATTTAATAGTCAATCGAATTGGGTTCCTGTGAATTACGAGAATAGATTAATCCACATATTTTTCCTCATCTCTGGAATTACACAACAATCAAACACAAATTAGACAGTGGGCCCAGTACTCTGAGGGATCTGAGGGGTGTAACAACAGTCCTTTGGGAGGACGCTGGCTGGGACATCTTGTCTCATCAGGGGGTCACGAGGCACTTCAGGGGCCTGCCAGTTCAGCACCATGTTGTCCAGGCTAACCACGGCCCGGATACAGCTGACCACCAAGGGGACCGGCCGCGCTGAGACTAGGACAGGACTGGAGCGGTACCCTCAAGACAGTGGGAAAAAAGTGTTAGGAAGGTCAGCCAGGGGTCAAGGTGTTTCACACAATACTGAGCATTTAATAGTCAATCAAATGGGTTCCTGTGAATTACGAGAATAGATTAATCCATATATTTTTCCTCATCTCTGGAATTACACAACAATCAAACACAAATTAGACAGTTGGCCCAGTACTCTGAGGGATCTGAGGGGTGTAACAACAGTCCTTTGGGAGGACGCTGGCTGGGACATCTTGTCTCACCAGGGGGTCACGAGGCTCTTCAGGGGCCTGCCAGTCCAGCACCATGTTGACCAGGCTAACCATGGCCCGGATACAGCTGACCACCACGGGGACCGGCCGCGCTGAGACTAGGACAGGACTGGAGCGGCACCCTCAAGACAGAGAGGGAAAAAAGTGTTAGGAACTGCTCTTATTCTAATTTGGGTAATGCTTATCAATTGTTGTATTTAAATCAGCAACTTATCAAGACCTGGGCAACTTTTTCTGTTAACGTTCTAAAGGACCATTTCAGTGCCAAGGAGAGAAAGATTATTTAAAAGAGAAAATCTGAAAATATCACAACAGATTTAAAAAGTTGCAAAAAAGTGTTTGGAGATCAAAATCAGGAGAAGTGGCGTATCGTGTGCCAAAGCCAGTAGAAGTGAGGTATCGTGTGCCAAAGCCAGTAGAAGTGAGGTATCTTGTGCCAAAGCCAGTAGAAGTGAGGTGTCGTGTACCAAAACCAGTAGAAGTGAGGTATCGTGTACCAAAACCAGTAGAAGTGAGGTATTGTGTATCAATTCCAAGGGAAGTGAGGTATCTTGTGCCAAAGCCAGTAGAAGTGAGGTATCGTGTACCAAAACCAGTAGAAGTGAGGTATCGTGTACCAAAACCAGTAGAAGTGAGGTATCGTTTATCAATACCAGGAGAAGTGAGGTATCGTGTTCCAAAACCAGTAGAAGTGAGGTATCGTGTGCCAAAGCCAGTAGAAGTGAGGTATTGTGTTCCAAAACCAGTAGAAGTGAGGTATTGTGTTCCAAAACCAGGAGAAGTGAGGTATCTTGTGCCAAAACCAGTATAAGTGAGGTATCGTGTATCACTACCAGGAGAAGTGAGGTATCATGTTCCAAAGCCAGTAGAAGTGAGGTATCGTGTGCCAAAGCCAGTAGAAGTGAGGTATTGTGTTCCAAAACCAGTAAAAGTGAGGTATCGTGTGCCAAAACCAGGAGAAGTGAAGTAGTGTGTATCAATACCAGGAGAAGTGAGGTAGTGTGTACCAATACTAGGAGAAGTGAGGTAGTGTGTACCAATACTAGGAGAAGTGAGGTATCTTGTTTCAAAGCCAGTAGAAGTGAGGTATCGTGTGCCAAAACCAGTAGAAGCGAGGTATCGTGTTCCAAAGCCAGCAGAAGTGAGGTATCGGGTGCCAAAACCAGTAGAAGGGAGGTATCGTGTACCAAAGCCAGTAGAAGTGAGGTATCGTGTTCCAATACCAGGAGAAGTGAGGTATCGTGTGCCAAAGCCAGCAGAAGTGAGGTATTGTGTTCCAATACCAGGAGAAGTGAGGTATCATGTGCCAAAGCCAGTAGAAGTGAGGTATTGTGATCCAAAACCAGTAGAAGTAAGGTATCGTGTAGCAAAACCAGTAAAAGTGAGGTATTGTAATCCAAAACCAGTAGAAGTAAGGTATTGTGTGCCAAAGCCAGTAGAAGTGAGGTATCGTGTACCAAAACCAGTAGAAGTGAGGTATCATGTACCAAAACCAGGAGAAGTGAGGTATCTTGTGCCAAAACCAGTATAAGTGAGGTATCGTGTATCAATACCAGGAGAAGTGAGGTATCGTGTTCCAAAGCCAGTAGAAGTGAGGTATCGTGTGCCAAAGCCAGTAGAAGTGAGGTATCGTGTGCCAAAACCAGTAGAAGGGAGGTATCGTGTACCAAAGCCAGTAGAAGTGAGGTATCGTGTTCCAATACCAGGAGAAGTGAGGTATCGTGTGCCAAAGCCAGTAGAAGTGAGGTATTGTGTTCCAATACCAGGAGAAGTGAGGTATCATGTGCCAAAGCCAGTATAAGTGAGGTATTGTGATCCAAAACCAGTAGAAGTAAGGTATTGTGTAGCAAAACCAGTAAAAGTGAGGTATTTTGTTCCAAAACCAGTAGAAGTGAGGTATCTTGTGCCAATACCAGGAGAAGTGAGGTAGTGTGTATCAATACCAGGAGAAGTGAGGTAGTGTGTACCAATACTAGGAGAAGTGAGGTAGTGTGTACCAATACTAGGAGAAGTGAGGTATCTTGTGCCAAAGCCAGTAGAAGTGAGGTATCGTGTGCCAAAACCAGTAGAAGTGAGGTATCGTGTGCCAAAACCAGTAGAAGTGAGGTATCGTGTGCCAAAACCAGTAGAAATGAGGTATCGTGTACCAAAACCAGTAGAAGTGAGGTATTTTGTGCCAAAGCCAGTAGAAGTGAGGTATCGTGTACCAAAACCAGGAGAAGTGAGGTATCTTGTGCCAAAACCAGTATAAGTGAGGTATCGTGTGCCATAGCCAGTAGAAGTGAGGTATTGTGTACCAAAACCAGTAGAAGTGAGGTATCTTGTGCCAAAGCCAGTAGAAGTGAGGTATCGTGTACCAAAACCAGTAGAAGTGAGGTATCGTGTACCAAAACCAGGAGAAGTAAGGTATCGTTTGCCAAAGCCAGTAGAAGTGAGGTATTGTGTTCCAAAACCAGTAGAAGTGAGGTATTGTGTACCAAAACCAGTAGAAGTGAGGTATCTTGTGCCAAAGCCAGTAGAAGTGAGGTAGTGTGTATTAATACCAGGAGAAGTGAGGTAGTGTGTATCAATATCAGGAGAAGTGAGGTAGTGTGTACCAATACTAGGATAAGTGAGGTAGTGTGTACCAATACTAGGAGAAGTGAGGTATCGTGTTCCAAAGCCAGTAGAAGTGAGGTATCGTGTACCAAAACCAGTAGAAGTGAGGTATCGTGTTCCAAAGCCAGTAGAAGTGAGGTATCGTGTACCAAAACCAGTAGAAGTGAGGTATCGTGTTCCAAAACCAGGAGAAGTGAGGTATCTTGTGCCAAAACCAGTATAAGTGAGGTATCGTGTATCACTACCAGGAGAAGTGAGGTATCATGTTCCAAAGCCAGTAGAAGTGAGGTATCGTGTGCCAAAGCCAGTAGAAGTGAGGTATTGTGTTCCAAAACCAGTAAAAGTGAGGTATCGTGTACCAAAACCAGTAGAAGTGAGGTATCTTGTGCCAATACCAGGAGAAGTGAAGTAGTGTGTATCAATACCAGGAGAAGTGAGGTAGTGTGTACCAATACTATGAGAAGTGAGGTTTCTTGTTTCAAAGCCAGTAGAAGTGAGGTATCGTGTGCCAAAACCAGTAGAAGCGAGGTATCGTGTTCCAAAGCCAGTAGAAGTGAGGTATCGGGTGCCAAAACCAGTAGAAGGGAGGTATCGTGTACCAAAGCCAGTAGAAGTGAGGTATCGTGTTCCAATACCAGGAGAAGTGAGGTATCGTGTGCCAAAGCCAGTAGAAGTGAGGTATTGTGTTCCAATACCAGGAGAAGTGAGGTATCTTGTGCCAAAGCCAGTAGAAGTGAGGTATTGTGATCCAAAACCAGTAGAAGTAAGGTATCGTGTAGCAAAACCAGTAAAAGTGAGGTATTGTAATCCAAAACCAGTAGAAGTGAGGTATTGTGTGCCAAAGCCAGTAGAAGTGAGGTATCGTGTACCAAAACCAGTAGAAGTCAGGTATCGTGTACCAAAACCAGGAGAAGTGAGGTATCTTGTGCCAAAACCAGTATAAGTGAGGTATCGTGTATCAATACCAGGAGAAGTGAGGTATCGTGTTCCAAAGCCAGTAGAAGTGAGGTATCGTGTGCCAAAGCCAGTAGAAGTGAGGTATTGTGATCCAAAACCAGTAGAAGTAAGGTATCGTGTAGCAAAACCAGTAAAAGTGAGGTATTGTAATCCAAAACCAGTAGAAGTGAGGTATTGTGTGCCAAAGCCAGTAGAAGTGAGGTATCGTGTACCAAAACCAGTAGAAGTCAGGTATCGTGTACCAAAACCAGGAGAAGTGAGGTATCTTGTGCCAAAACCAGTATAAGTGAGGTATCGTGTATCAATACCAGGAGAAGTGAGGTATCGTGTTCCAAAGCCATTCGAAGTGAGGTATCGTGTGCCAAAGCCAGTAGAAGTGAGGTATTGTGATCCAAAACCAGTAGAAGTAAGGTATCGTGTAGCAAAACCAGTAAAAGTGAGGTATTGTAATCCAAAACCAGTAGAAGTGAGGTATTGTGTGCCAAAGCCAGTAGAAGTGAGGTATCGTGTACCAAAACCAGTAGAAGTCAGGTATCGTGTACCAAAACCAGGAGAAGTGAGGTATCTTGTGCCAAAACCAGTATAAGTGAGGTATCGTGTATCAATACCAGGAGAAGTGAGGTATCGTGTTCCAAAGCCAGTAGAAGTGAGGTATCGTGTGCCAAAACCAGTAGAAGTGAGGTATCGTGTGCCAAAACCAGTAGAAGTGAGGTATCGTGTGCCAAAACCAGTAGAAATGAGGTATCGTGTACCAAAACCAGTAGAAGTGAGGTATTTTGTGCCAAAGCCAGTAGAAGTGAGGTATCGTGTACCAAAACCAGGAGAAGTGAGGTATCTTGTGCCAAAACCAGTATAAGTGAGGTATCGTGTGCCATAGCCAGTAGAAGTGAGGTATTGTGTACCAAAACCAGTAGAAGTGAGGTATCTTGTGCCAAAGCCAGTAGAAGTGAGGTATCGTGTACCAAAACCAGTAGAAGTGAGGTATCGTGTACCAAAACCAGGAGAAGTAAGGTATCGTTTGCCAAAGCCAGTAGAAGTGAGGTATTCTGTTCCAAAACCATTAGAAGTGAGGTATTGTGTACCAAAACCAGTAGAAGTGAGGTATCTTGTGCCAAAGCCAGTAGAAGTGAGGTAGTGTGTATTAATACCAGGAGAAGTGAGGTAGTGTGTATCAATATCAGGAGAAGTGAGGTAGTGTGTACCAATACTAGGATAAGTGAGGTAGTGTGTACCAATACTAGGAGAAGTGAGGTATCTTGTGCCAAAGCCAGTAGAAGTGAGGTATCGTGTGCCAAAACCAGTAGAAGTGAGGTATCGTGTACCAAAACCAGTAGAAATGAGGTATTGTGTACCAAAACCAGTAGAAGTGAGGTATTTTGTGCCAACGCCAGTAGAAGTGAGGTATCGTGTGCCAAAGCCAGTAGAAGTGAGGTATCTTGTGCCAAAACCAGTAGAAGGGAGGTATCGTGTACCAAAGCCAGTAGAAGTGAGGTATCGTATTCCAATACCAGGAGAAGTGAGGTATCATGTGCCAAAGCCAGTAGAAGTGAGGTATTGTGATCCAAAGCCAGTAGAAGTAAGGTATCGTGTAGCAAAACCAGTAAAAGTGAGGTATTGTGTTCCAAAACCAGTAGAAGTGAGGTATTGTGTTCCAAAACCAGTAGAAGTGAGGTATCGTGTTCCAAAGCCAGTAGAAGTGAGGTATCGTGTACCAAAACCAGTAGAAGTGAGGTATCGTGTTCCAAAACCAGTAGAAGTGAGGTATCTTGTGCCAAAACCAGTAGAAGGGAGGTATCGTGTACCAAAGCCAGTAGAAGTGAGGTATCGAGTAGCAAAGCCAGTAGAAGTGAGGTATTGTGATCCAAAACCAGTAGAAGTAAGGTATCGTGTAGCAAAACCAGTAAAAGTGAGGTATTGTGTTCCAAAACCAGTAGAAGTGAGGTATTGTGTTCCAAAACCAGTAGAAGTGAGGTATCGTGTTCCAAAGCCAGTAGAAGTGAGGTATCGTGTACCAAAACCAGTAGAAGTGAGGTATCGTGTTCCAAAACCAGGAGAAGTGAGGTATCTTGTGCCAAAACCAGTATAAGTGAGGTATCGTGTATCACTACCAGGAGAAGTGAGGTATCATGTTCCAAAGCCAGTAGAAGTGAGGTATCGTGTGCCAAAGCCAGTAGAAGTGAGGTATCTTGTGCCAAAGCCAGTAGAAGTGAGGTATTGTGTGCCAAAACCAGTAGAAGCGAGGTATCGTGTTCCAAAGCCAGTAGAAGTGAGGTATCGGGTGCCAAAACCAGTAGAAGGGAGGTATCGTGTACCAAAGCCAGTAGAAGTGAGGTATCGTGTTCCAATACCAGGAGAAGTGAGGTATCGTGTGCCAAAGCCAGTAGAAGTGAGGTATTGTGTTCCAATACCAGGAGAAGTGAGGTATCATGTGCCAAAGCCAGTATAAGTGAGGTATTGTGATCCAAAACCAGTAGAAGGTATTGTGTAGCAAAACCAGTAAAAGTGAGGTATTTTGTTCCAAAACCAGTAGAAGTGAGGTATCTTGTGCCAATACCAGGAGAAGTGAGGTAGTGTGTATCAATACCAGGAGAAGTGAGGTAGTGTGTACCAATACTAGGAGAAGTGAGGTAGTGTGTACCAATACTAGGATAATTGAGGAATCTTGTGCCAAAGCCAGTAGAAGTGAGGTATCGTGTGCCAAAACCAGTAGAAGTGAGGTATCGTGTGCCAAAACCAGTAGAAATGAGGTATCGTGTACCAAAACCAGTAGAAGTGAGGTATTTTGTGCCAAAGCCAGTAGAAGTGAGGTATTGTGTGCCAAAGCCAGTAGAAGTGAGGTATCTTGTGCCAAAACCAGTATAAGTGAGGTATCGTGTGCCATAGCCAGTAGAAGTGAGGTATCTTGTGCCAAAACCAGTATAAGTGAGGTATCGTGTGCCATAGCCAGTAGAAGTGAGGTATTGTGTACCAAAACCAGTAGAAGTGAGGTATCGTGTACCAAAACCAGTAGAAGTGAGGTATCGTGTACCAAAACCAGGAGAAGTGAGGTATCTTGTGCCAAAACCAGTATAAGTGAGGTATCGTGTTCCAAAGCCAGTAGAAGTGAGGTATCGTTTGCCAAAGCCAGTAGAAGTGAGGTATTGTGTTCCAAAACCAGTAGAAGTGAGGTATTGTTTACCAAAACCAGTAGAAGTGAGGTATCTTGTGCCAAAGCCAGTAGAAGTGAGGTAGTGTGTATCAATACCAGGAGAAGTGAGGTAGTGTGTACCAATACTAGGAGATGTGAGGTAGTGTGTACCAATACTAGGAGAAGTGAGGTATCTTGTGCCAAAGCCAGTAGAAGTGAGGTATCGTGTGCCAAAACCAGTAGAAGTGAGGTATCGTGTGCCAAAACCAGTAGAAATTAGGCATCGTGTACCAAAACCAGTAGAAGTGAGGTATCTTGTGCCAAAGCCAGTAGAAGTGAGGTAGTGTGTATCAATACCAGGAGAAGTGAGGTAGTGGGTATCAATACCAGGAGAGGTGAGGTAGTGTGTACCAATACTAGGAGAAGTGAGGTAGTGTGTACCAATACTAGGAGAAGTGAGATATCTTGTGCCAAAGCCAGTAGAAGTGAGGTAGTGTGTATCAATACCAGGAGAAGTGAGGTATCGGGTGCCAAAGCCAGTAGAAGTGAGGTATCTTGTGCCAAAGCCAGTAGAAGTGAGGTATCGTGTGCCAAAACCAGTAGAAGTGAGGTATCTTGTGCCAAAGCCAGTAGAAGTCAGGTATTGTGTGGCAAAACCAGGAGAAGTGAGGTAGTGTGTATCAATACCAGGAGAAGTGAGTATCGGGTGCCAAAGCCAGTAGAAGTGAGGTAGTGTGTATCTATACCAGGGGAAGTGAGGTATCATGTACCAAAACCAGGAGAAGTGAGGTGTTGTGTACCAAAGCCAGATGGGTATTAGGGTACCAACTTTTCCAAGCATTTTGGTCTTTGAAATCCTGTACATACATGCACCAGAGCAGCAACAGTATGCAGCTAGCTGTATGGCATCTAGAACATTTATATAGCGTTAGCAGTAAAACATAGAGCTTCAGTACATCACAGAGATTTAGTACAGGGACAGGACTGGAAGTGACGTCTCAGGGGACACTACCATCTATAACTCTACTTCCCTTTTTAAAAAAGAAAAAAAGTTGTATAGGTTTTCTGCATGGGAAAACAAAACCTCTGTCTCCTGAAGCAAGTGAGACATCAACCCATTTGTCAAAACTCATCCCATATTCAAACACTGTTCTCAACTCATCACTTTTATATACTCAGTAGACAGGTTTCCATTGACCAAGGTTTATTCAACAAAATGAATGTTACCAAAACAATCTTTGAGACATTTTTTTTTTCAGGACAAGGATTGTCTTGACTTTCAAGAACGCCTGAATTACTTCACATTGCAATATGAAGTTTTCCCCATCAAATTGTTTCACATCATCTAGGCTTGCGTGAATGCAAGTTACACAATGGCACGGACCATGGGGGTAAATTGGAAGATGACAATTATGACAATATGGCAAATATGAGTAAATTATTGCATTCTATCCATGCTGGCTGTTGCAGGGCTACCGGATACATAAATGACAGGTGGGCGGGGCAGACAGTCTGTCGCCACTTTATTAATGCACAATTTGTCCTACAGGATAATGGAAACAGTCGACCATATCATTTTTATTCAACATTCTATTTTTTTTTGTGAAAAAGTATTTTTTAAGGTGTAACGGAATTACATACATAACTACTAACAACTTCAACCTATAAGACTTCCACCGATACTAGTTGGTTGTTTAGGCATTGGGCTTTACTGACTCTAGATAATACATGGAACAGTAGAGAAGTTCCCAGAGAGATCATTAGATGGGTCAGGGATATCATGTGCCCCAAAAATTAAATTACACCCCGTCTCAGTTGGGAGGTGCAGCCTAGAGCAGCAATTAAGCTAATGACAACGGGAGACAGAGAGAAAGAGAGAGAGAGAGAGAGAGAGAGAGAGAGAGAACGAGAGCGAGAGAGAGAAACTGGGTAACATTGAGACCACAGGAGTGAATCCACCACTGTCTCGTCTCCAATCAGCCTAATTTATGCAACAATAATTACCCCTCGTATGTGACGGAATAAAAAAGAAACCAGAAAGAGTTGAGACTTCACAGGAACCTTGATTAAGCCACAAAATCAAAGCTTTTTCCAAAGAAAGGGAAGTGTCAGGGAATAATTGCAGTCTCTGTTACTGAGCACTGAACCAATGTAGTATGATTAGCTCAAGCTGCTGAGCGGCTGTTGGAGCAGGACTCTTGATATGTTATGTAATGGAAAGGACAATAAGTAAACAGTCACCAGAGAGCCAGTGGAGGAAGTGCTTGCGTTACAGTTTGGATTTGTAATGAGCCCTCGACTTTATTCCAATAAAAGCCCACTTCTGATGTGTTTTACTTATTTGAATAGTGATGACACACACACACACACACACACACACACACACACACACACACACACACACACACACAAGAACGATTTAGCGTTGACCCATAACTTGATCTGAACCTGACCTTGGTCAAATAAACACGTCAAATAGTTGAAAATATTTTAAGTGTGCTTAATTTAACTTGGAGTTTGCACTTTAAAGACTATTAAATTGGTTCCATTGTACCAGTCAAACCCAGCTCCAGTTTGGTTTTTCCAAAATATGTGACGTATTTGCCCCAGGTCTAATCTGAACATTAGTTAGGAGACTAATAGGTCTAGGTGTAACGACGTTCGTCTGTAGAAGGAGAAGCGGACCAAAAAGCAGCGTGGTGGTTACTCATGTTCTTTAATGGAAAATGAACGATACATGAAATAACTTAAATCTACAAATCAACAAACGGAACGTGAAAACCTATACAGCCTATCCTGTGACAACAAACACAGTGACAGGAACAATCACCCACAAACACACAGTGAAACCCAGGCTACCCAGGCTATTCTCAATCAGAGACAACTAATGACACCTGCCTCTGATTGAGAACCATACTAGGCCGAAAACATAGAAATGCCCCAAAACATAGAAAAACAAACATAGACTGCCCACCCAACTCACGCCCTGACCATACGAAATAAATACAAAACAACGGAAATCAAGGTCAGAACGTGACACTAGGTTAGGTTTTTTTTGTGTTTCTCTTTGGAAACTCAGTCTGTATCCTGCATTATGTTCACAAAAGTGTCTAAAATATGGTACACTACAGTGTAAAATACAGGTGCTGTATAGCAACAGTGAGGTTTGAATACCTGCCAGGCTGTATAGTCCCAGAAGTGTCCCCTGTCAAAGTATGTCTCCAGGGCCAGGGTCAGGACATTGGGGACATTGTTCAGAGAGCTGAGCACATTGAACACCACGTCCATAAACTAATCTCCTTCCTCACTCTTCACAGAAGACACAGCATCTGCCTCCTCCTCCCTTTTGAAATCTGAAAAGATAAGTCTTCTTTTAGGGAAAAGCTGAAGTGACAAACACATACAAAAGATCAAGGACTATTGTGAAACCCAACCATTTGTCAGTTCTGAATGGGGCCTTTTCAGCTGCGATCAGTAGATGCCTGTGCACCGCTAACCTTCCATTTCAACCTTAGCCGTCATGATTCACAATGTTCCCCAGCTGCAACTTGGAGGGGACTGGGGGTAGGTGGAACTACAGCATTATCAAACGCGTCAAGTTGGAAATGATCTCAAGGCCTGTACATATTGAAAAATGTCAAGGCTGTCCAAGCTGAAACATGCATGCAAGAGGCAACAAAAGAAGTGTTGGCATAGAAAAACACACACCCACACATATGTATTGAAACTATAGAAAAACATACAATTTCCAAAGTCTCTTTGGAACCTTTATTAAACTTGGCAAGTCAGTTAGGAACAAATTCTTATTTACAATGATGGCCTAGGAACAGTGGGTTAACTGCCTTGTTCAGGGGCAGAATGACATATTTTTACATTGTCAGCTCGGGGATTCGATCTAGCAACCTTTCGGTTACTGGCCCTTCCTAGATGGAAGGTAGGAAGCACAGAGGAACACAGGATGTCCCTGTGGAGGTCGCTGCAGGCATGGAATGGGGAGGGTTGGGGTTGGGAATCACCTGGGTTCCTCCAGTGGCACAGGTCCAGAGGCCGTCCGTCAGTCTGTTTTGTGGGAGATGACAGGTAGTTGAATAAGAGGGCGAATGAGCGGGCTCTTTGAGCGAAGACAGGGCGTTGTTTGTGCTCCGTCTTGACAAATGCTGAACTATTTTAAAATGACAGGCCTAAAGTGCCTGCCACATTAAGGGATGCGAGGGCCCTAATATTGCCCGGCTATTTGAGAAGACAGAAAGCCCATTCACCAATGGGAATTGACTTGGAACAAAAAAAGTGCTCAAACATCCTTTGACCTACAATCACTCTATTACACTGCATTACGTGGATAATGCCTCCGCCTTGTAGTCTGTCAGCCTGGTAATTGGTCTGTAAGGAGAGGGCGCGTGGCGATACCGGGGGGAAAGTGGGGACATATATTTTTTCCACTTGGGGTGCTGAAGAGCATGGTGGGTTAACAAGGCACATTTTTATTAATGAGCCCATTATGGAGCTGGAGAGGAGTTATGATAGAAAGACTGATTCTCCATTTCTGAGGAGTTGACATCACGCCTCTCAATCTCTCAAGCTCCTGCATGGCCAACAAATACACCTCCTGCAACCTCTCTCTCTCTCTCTCTCTAGAGAACAGACCCACCTATCACAGAGCGGTTAAGACAGCAGTGGCTGCTGGGAGTTGGGTCTGTTTGGTTCCTCTTAATTAGCTGGTCTCTGTGGCTGCGTCCGCGTGGTAGCGGTGTTGATGCACAGCAGCGCAAATCAAATCAAATCAAATTTATTTATATAGCCCTTCGTACATCAGCTGATATCTCAAAGTGCTGTACAGAAACCCAGCCTAAAACCCCAAACAGCAAGCAATGCAGGTGTAGAAGCACAGTGGCTAGGAAAAACTCCCTAGAAAGGCCAAAACCTAGGAAGAAACCTAGAGAGGAACCAGGCTATGTGGAGTGGCCAGTCCTCTTCTGGCTGTGCCGGGTGGAGATTATAACAGAACATGGCCAAGATGTTCAAATGTTCATAAATGACCAGCATGGTCCAATAATAATAAGTCAGAACACTTGAAACTGGAGCAGCAGCGCGGCCAGGTGGACTGGGGACAGCAAGGAGTCATCATGTCAGGTAGTCCTGAGGCAGGGTCCTAGGGCTCAGGTCCTCCGAGAGAGAGAAAGAAAGAGAGAAAGAGAGAATTAGAGAGAGCACACTTAAATTCACACAGGACACCGAATAGGACAGGAGAAGTACTCCAGATATAACAAACTGACCCTAGCCCCCCGACACATAAACTACTGCAGCATAAATACTGGAAGCTGAGACAGGAGGGGTCAGGAGACACTGTGGCCCCATCCGAGGACACCCCCGGACAGGGCCAAAGCGCAGTGTGGGCTCAGGCGACGGTGAGGGGCGAGAAGCACTAGCTGGCTGCCATTATCTTAGAAGACCGGCGTTGTTATTAATAAGGTTATTTTTAATGTCAATTAATGTGCAAGTGCACAACAGTCTTTAAAGGTTGCATTTTCCCAGCAAGGAGAGAGGGGAAGGAATGTTTAAAGGTCAGTGTGTATTCTCAGGCTGGCCCCCTGCAGTGTTTATTACTGCACTCTATTAATTTAGCCATGATGATGATGATAGTGAAGACGTTCAGCCACTGCACAGCCCGTCCAGAGATGTGATTAGTTTCATTAGGGTCCCAGGCCCTGAGGACACTATCTACCCATGGTTCTCTGGGAGAGAGGCCTTTTTGGTAAAAAAAAAGAAAAAAAAAAGAGGCTATTTCATTAATAGAAAAACAGAACAAATTCATAAAATCTCTATCTACAACTTAATTAAATATTGGACACATTTTACATATATGTACATAAGGAAAGTGTAGTATGTGTTGTGTATGTGTACACAGGAGCTGCTGTATGTTGCCAGACAAATTTACCCTAATGTCACACCCTGGCCATAGAGAGGCTTTAATTCTCTATTTTGGTTAGGCCAGGGTGTGACTAGGGTGGGCATCTAGTTTCTTTATTTCTATGTTTTCTGTTTCTATGTTTTGGCCGGGTATGGTTCTCAATCAGGGACAGCTGTCTATCGTTGTCTCTGATTGGGAATCATACTTAGACAGCCTGTTTTGCCACCTTAGTTGTGGGCAGTTGTCTTTGTTCGTGGCCTGTATAACCGAAGTAAGCTTCACGGTCGTGTCATCATTCTTTGTTTTGGTGGCGACATTTATAAATAAAAATAAACGCTCACCATGCTGTACCTTGGTCCGGTCATTTCCACCGTGACGACGATCGTGACACCTAAAGGGACAATAAAGTATTCAATTAAATAAAATTATGAGCAGGAAGCTAAAGTATTTTCATCAGAATGTGTGGTCTTATGGGAGTGTTCCAGGAGGTCTCTGTGCAGGATGGCGGTCAACAGCAACATGGGACTGCATCCTGGGTCAGAGGTCAGCAGCCTCAGCTGGCCCTCTGAGGCGGTTTCACCCTCCAGACCCTCCCTTCAACCCAGACAGTCACAAGACAGACAGACAGACAGACAGGAAGAGGGAGGCAGGAGAAACGACACATACTGTAACAACAGTGATAGATCTGCAGAGGTAACTAGACTGATAGAAAGCAGTCCATTCAGCAAGGGAGGACACACAGCCATGAACCACTAATATACTGTAATGCTGTAGCTTCCTTGAATGTCAGGTCCTCCTCCCCTACCAGACTAGTCTGCAAATGCCTTCATGCTCGCTTGCTTAGAGTGTGCACCGGGAAGGAGTTATGTTTAATCTTGGACAGCTGAAAGCAAATTTTAAAAAATTGTGAAAAAAATACATGAAATATAGCATAACCCCCTACGTCTTTAGTAGAACAGTGAATATACAGCATAACCCCCTACGTCTTTAGTAGAACAGTGAATATACAGCATAACCCCCTACGTCTTTAGTAGAACAGTGAATATATAGCATAACCCCCTACGTCTTTAGTAGAACAGTGAATATACAGCATAACCCCCTACGTCTTTAGTAGAACAGTGAATATACAGCATAACCCCCTACGTCTTTAGTAGAACAGTGAAGATACAGCATAACCCCCTACATCTTTAGTAGAACAGTGAATATACAGCATAACCCCCTATGTCTTTAGTAGAACAGTGAATATACAGCATAACCCCCTACATCTTTAGTAGAACAGTGAATATACAGCATAACCCCTACCTTCTTTAGTAGAACAGTGAATATACAGCATAACCCCTACCTTCTTTAGTAGAACAGTGAATATACAGCATAACCACCTACGTCTTTAGTAGAACAGTGAATATACAGCATAACCCCTACCTTCTTTAGTAGAACAGTGAATATACAGCATAACCCCCTACATCTTTAGTAGAACAGTGAATATACAGCATAACCCCTACCTTCTTTAGTAGAACAGTGAATATACAGCATAACCCCTACCTTCTTTAGTAGAACAGTGAATATACAGCATAACCACCTACATCTTTAGTAGAACAGTGAATATACAGCATAACCCCCTACGTCTTTAGTAGAACAGTGAAGATACAGCGTAACCACCTACGTCTTTAGTAGAACAGTGAATATACAGCATAACCCCTACCTTCTTTAGTAGAACAGTGAATATACAGCATAACCCCTACCTTCTTTAGTAGAACAGTGAATATACAGCATAACCCCTACCTTCTTTAGTAGAACAGTGAATATACAGCATAACCCCTACCTTCTTTAGTAGAACAGTGAATATACAGCATAACCACCTACGTCTTTAGTAGAACAGTGAATATACAGCATAACCCCTACCTTCTTTAGTAGAACAGTGAATATACAGCATAACCCCTACCTTCTTTAGTAGAACAGTGAATATACAGCATAACCCCTACCTTCTTTAGTAGAACAGTGAATATACAGCATAACCCCTACCTTCTTTAGTAGAACAGTGAATATACAGAATAACCCCCTACGTCTTTAGTAGAACAGTGAATATACAGCATAACCCCCTACGTCTTTAGTAGAACAGTGAATATACAGCATAACCCCCTATGTCTTTAGTAGAACAGTGAATATACAGCGTAACCCCCTACGTCTTTAGTAGAACAGTGAATATACAGCATAACCCCCTACGTCTTTAGTAGAACAGTGAATATACAGCATAACCCCCTACGTCTTTAATAGAACAGTGAATATACAGCATAACCCCTACCTTCTTTAGTAGAACAGTGAATATACAGCATAACCCCTACCTTCTTTAGTAGAACAGTGAATATACAGCGTAACCCCCTACATCTTTAGTAGAACAGTGAATATACAGCATAACCCCCTACGTCTTTAGTAGAACAGTGAATATACAGCATAACCCCCTACGTCTTTAATAGAACAGTGAATATACAGCATAACCCCTACCTTCTTTAGTAGAACAGTGAATATACAGCATAACCACCTACGTCTTTAGTAGAACAGTGAATATACAGCATAACCCCCTACGTCTTTAATAGAACAGTGAATATACAGCATAACCACCTACGTCTTTAGTAGAACAGTGAATATACAGCATAACCCCCTACGTCTTTAGTAGAACAGTGAATATACAGCATAACCCCCTACATCTTTAGTAGAACAGTGAATATACAGCATAACCCCCTACCTTCTTTAGTAGAACAGTGAATATACAGCATAACCCCCTACATCTTTAGTAGAACAGTGAATATACAGCATAACCCCCTACCTTCTTTAGTAGAACAGTGAATATACAGCATAACCCCCTACATCTTTAGTAGAACAGTGAATATACAGCATAACCCCTACCTTCTTTAGTAGAACAGTGAAAATACAGCATAACCACCTACGTCTTTAGTAGAACAGTGAATATACAGCATAACCCCTACCTTCTTTAGTAGAACAGTGAATATACAGCATAACCCCCTACGTCTTTAGTAGAACAGTGAATATACAGCGTAACCCCCTACGTCTTTAGTAGAACAGTGAATATACAGCATAACCCCTACCTTCCTTTGTAGAACAGTGAATATACAGCATAACCCCTACCTTCTTTAGTAGAACAGTGAATATACAGCATAACCCCTACCTTCTTTAGTAGAACAGTGAATATACAGCATAACCCCCTACGTCTTTAGTAGAACAGTGAATATACAGCATAACCACCTACGTCTTTAGTAGAACAGTGAATATACAGCATAACCCCCTACGTCTTTAGTAGAACAGTGAATATACAGCATAACCCCCTACGTCTTTAGTAGAACAGTGAATATACAGCATAACCCCCTCCGTCTTTAGTAGAACAGTGAATATACAGCATAACCCCTACCTTCTTTAATAGAACAGTGAATATACAGCATAACCACCTACGTCTTTAGTAGAACAGTGAATATACAGCATAACCCCCTACGTCTTTAGTAGAACAGTGAATATACAGCATAACCCCTACCTTCTTTAATAGAACAGTGAATATACAGCATAACCCCTACCTTCTTTAATAGAACAGTGAATATACAGCATAACCACCTACGTCTTTAGTAGAACAGTGAATATACAGCGTAACCCCCTACATCTTTAGTAGAACAGTGAATATACAGCATAACCCCTACGTCTTTAGTAGAACAGTAAATATACAGCATAACCCCCTACGTCTTTAGTAGAACAGTGAATATACAGCATAACCCCCTACGTCTTTAGTAGAACAGTGAATATACAGCATAACCACCTACGTCTTTAATAGAACAGTGAATATACAGCATAACCCCCTACGTCTTTAGTAGAACAGTGAAAATACAGCATAACCCCTACCTTATTTAGTAGAACAGTGAATATACAGCATAACCACCTACGTCTTTAATAGAACAGTGAATATACAGCATAACCACCTACGTCTTTAGTAGAACAGTGAATATACAGCATAACCCCCTACGTCTTTAGTAGAACAGTGAATATACAGCATAACCCCCTACGTCTTTAGTAGAACAGTGAATATACAGCATAACCCCCTACGTCTTTAGTAGAACAGTGAATATACAGCATAACCCCTACCTTCTTTAGTAGAACAGTGAATATACAGCATAACCACCTACGTCTTTAGTAGAACAGTGAATATACAGCATAACCCCCTGTCTTTAATAGAACAGTGAATATACAGCATAACCCCCTACGTCTTTAATAGAACAGTGAATATACAGCATAACCACCTACATCTTTAGTAGAACAGTGAATATACAGCATAACCCCTACCTTCTTTAGTAGAACAGTGAATATATAGCATAACCACCAACGTCTTTAGTAGAACAGTGAAGATACAGCATAACCACCTACGTCTTTAGTAGAACAGTGAATATACAGCATAACCCCTACCTTCTTTAGTAGAACAGTGAATATACAGCATAACCCCTACCTTCTTTAGTAGAACAGTGAATATACAGCATAACCACCTACGTCTTTAGTAGAACAGTGAATATACAGCATAACCCCCTACGTCTTTAGTAGAACAGTGAATATACAGCATAACCACCTACGTCTTTAATAGAACAGTGAATATACAGCATAACCCCCTACTTCTTTAGTAGAACAGTGAATATACAGCATAACCACCTACGTCTTTAATAGAACAGTGAATATACAGCATAACCCCCTACTTCTTTAGTAGAACAGTGAATATACAGCATAACCACCTACGTCTTTAATAGAACAGTGAATATACAGCATAACCCCCTACGTCTTTAGTAGAACAGTGAAAATACAGCATAACCCCTACCTTCTTTAGTAGAACAGTGAATATACAGCATAACCACCTACGTCTTTAATAGAACAGTGAATATACAGCATAACCACCTACGTCTTTAGTAGAACAGTGAATATACAGCATAACCCCCTACGTCTTTAGTAGAACAGTGAATATACAGCATAACCCCCTACGTCTTTAGTAGAACAGTGAATATACAGCATAACCCCCTACGTCTTTAGTAGAACAGTGAATATACAGCATAACCCCTACCTTCTTTAGTAGAACAGTGAATATACAGGATAACCACCTACGTCTTTAGTAGAACAGTGAATATACAGCATAACCCCCTGTCTTTAATAGAACAGTGAATATACAGCATAACCCCCTACGTCTTTAATAGAACAGTGAATATACAGCATAACCACCTACATCTTTAGTAGAACAGTGAATATACAGCATAACCCCTACCTTCTTTAGTAGAACAGTGAATATACAGCATAACCCCCTACGTCTTTAGTAGAACAGTGAATATACAGCATAACCCCCTACGTCTTTAGTAGAACAGTGAATATACAGCATAACCCCTACCTTCTTTAGTAGAACAGTGAATATACAGCATAACCACCTACGTCTTTAGTAGAACAGTGAATATACAGCATAACCCCCTGTCTTTAATAGAACAGTGAATATACAGCATAACCCCCTACGTCTTTAATAGAACAGTGAATATACAGCATAACCACCTACATCTTTAGTAGAACAATGAATATACAGCATAACCCCTACCTTCTTTAGTAGAACAGTGAATATATAGCATAACCACCAACGTCTTTAGTAGAACAGTGAAGATACAGCATAACCACCTACGTCTTTAGTAGAACAGTGAATATACAGCATAACCCCTACCTTCTTTAGTAGAACAGTGAATATACAGCATAACCCCTACCTTCTTTAGTAGAACAGTGAATATACAGCATAACCACCTACGTCTTTAGTAGAACAGTGAATATACAGCATAACCCCCTATGTCTTTAGTAGAACAGTGAATATACAGCATAACCACTTACGTCTTTAATAGAACAGTGAATATACAGCATAACCCCCTACTTCTTTAGTAGAACAGTGAATATACAGCATAACCACCTACGTCTTTAATAGAACAGTGAATATACAGCATAACCCCCTACTTCTTTAGTAGAACAGTGAATATACAGCATAACCACCTACGTCTTTAATAGAACAGTGAATATACAGCATAACCCCCTACGTCTTTAGTAGAACAGTGAAAATACAGCATAACCCCTACCTTCTTTAGTAGAACAGTGAATATACAGCATAACCACCTACGTCTTTAATAGAACAGTGAATATACAGCATAACCACCTACGTCTTTAGTAGAACAGTGAATATACAGCATAACCCCCTACGTCTTTAGTAGAACAGTGAATATACAGCATAACCCCCTACGTCTTTAGTAGAACAGTGAATATACAGCATAACCCCCTACGTCTTTAGTAGAACAGTGAATATACAGCATAACCCCTACCTTCTTTAGTAGAACAGTGAATATACAGGATAACCACCTACGTCTTTAGTAGAACAGTGAATATACAGCATAACCCCCTGTCTTTAATAGAACAGTGAATATACAGCATAACCCCCTACGTCTTTAATAGAACAGTGAATATACAGCATAACCACCTACATCTTTAGTAGAACAGTGAATATACAGCATAACCCCTACCTTCTTTAGTAGAACAGTGAATATACAGCATAACCCCCTACGTCTTTAGTAGAACAGTGAATATACAGCATAACCCCCTACGTCTTTAGTGGAACAGTGAATATATAGCATAACCACCTACGTCTTTAGTAGAACAGTGAAGATACAGCATAACCACCTACGTCTTTAGTAGAACAGTGAATATACAGCATAACCACCTACGTCTTTAGTAGAACAGTGAATATACAGCATAACCCCCTACGTCTTTAGTAGAACAGTGAATATACAGCATAACCACCTACGTCTTTAATAGAACAGTGAATATACAGCATAACCCCCTACTTCTTTAGTAGAACAGTGAATATACAGCATAACCACCTACGTCTTTAATAGAACAGTGAATATACAGCATAACCCCCTACGTCTTTAATAGAACAGTGAATATACAGCATAACCCCCTACGTCTTTAGTAGAACAGTGAATATACAGCATAACCACCTACGTCTTTAGTAGAACAGTGAATATACAGCATAACCCCCTACGTCTTTAGTAGAACAGTGAATATACAGCATAACCCCCTACGTCTTTAGTAGAACAGTGAATATACAGCATAACCCCCTCCGTCTTTAGTAGAACAGTGAATATACAGCATAACCCCTACCTTCTTTAATAGAACAGTGAATATACAGCATAACCACCTACGTCTTTAGTAGAACAGTGAATATGCAGCATAACCCCCTACGTCTTTAGTAGAACAGTGAATATACAGCATAACCCCTACCTTCTTTAATAGAACAGTGAATATACTGCATAACCCCTACCTTCTTTAATAGAACAGTGAATATACAGCATAACCACCTACGTCTTTAGTAGAACAGTGAATATACAGGGTAACCCCCTACGTCTTTAGTAGAACAGTGAATATACAGCATAACCCCTACGTTTTTAGTAGAACAGTAAATATACAGCATAACCCCCTACGTCTTTAGTAGAACAGTGAATATAAAGCATAACCCCCTACGTCTTTAGTAGAACAGTGAATATACAGCATAACCACCTACGTCTTTAATAGAACAGTGAATATACAGCATAACCCCCTACGTCTTTAGTAGAACAGTGAAAATACAGCATAACCCCTACCTTCTTTAGTAGAACAGTGAATATACAGCATAACCACCTACGTCTTTAATAGAACAGTGAATATACAGCATAACCACCTACGTCTTTAGTAGAACAGTGAATATACAGCATAACCCCCTACGTCTTTAGTAGAACAGTGAATATACAGCATAACCCCCTACGTCTTTAGTAGAACAGTGAATATACAGCATAACCCCCTACGTCTTTAGTAGAACAGTGAATATACAGCATAACCCCTACCTTCTTTAGTAGAACAGTGAATATACAGCATAACCACCTACGTCTTTAGTAGAACAGTGAATATACAGCATAACCCCCTGTCTTTAATAGAACAGTGAATATACAGCATAACCCCCTACGTCTTTAATAGAACAGTGAATATACAGCATAACCACCTACATCTTTAGTAGAACAGTGAATATACAGCATAACCCCTACCTTCTTTAGTAGAACAGTGAATATACAGCATAACCCCCTACGTCTTTAGTAGAACAGTGAATATACAGCATAACCCCCTACGTCTTTAGTAGAACAGTGAATATATAGCATAACCACCTACGTCTTTAGTAGAACAGTGAAGATACAGCATAACCACCTACGTCTTTAGTAGAACAGTGAATATACAGCATAACCCCTACCTTCTTTAGTAGAACAGTGAATATACAGCATAACCCCTACCTTCTTTAGTAGAACAGTGAATATACAGCATAACCACCTACGTCTTTAGTAGAACAGTGAATATACAGCATAACCACCTACGTCTTTAGTAGAACAGTGAATATACAGCATAACCACCTACGTCTTTAATAGAACAGTGAATATACAGCATAACCCCCTACTTCTTTAGTAGAACAGTGAATATACAGCATAACCACCTACGTCTTTAATAGAACAGTGAATATACAGCATAACCCCCTACGTCTTTAGTAGAACAGTGAATATACAGCATAACCACCTACGTCTTTAATAGAACAGTGAATATACAGCATAACCCCCTACGTCTTTAGTAGAACAGTGAAAATACAGCATAACCCCTACCTTCTTTAGTAGAACAGTGAATATACAGCATAACCACCTACGTCTTTAATAGAACAGTGAATATACAGCATAACCACCTACGTCTTTAGTAGAACAGTGAATATACAGCATAACCCCCTACGTCTTTAGTAGAACAGTGAATATACAGCATAACCCCCTACGTCTTTAGTAGAACAGTGAATATACAGCATAACCCCCTACGTCTTTAGTAGAACAGTGAATATACAGCATAACCCCTACCTTCTTTAGTAGAACAGTGAATATACAGCATAACCACCTATGTCTTTAGTAGAACAGTGAATATACAGCATAACCCCCTGTCTTTAATAGAACAGTGAATATACAGCATAACCCCCTACGTCTTTAATAGAACAGTGAATATACAGCATAACCACCTACATCTTTAGTAGAACAGTGAATATACAGCATAACCCCTACCTTCTTTAGTAGAACAGTGAATATACAGCATAACCCCCTACGTCTTTAGTAGAACAGTGAATATACAGCATAACCCCCTACGTCTTTAGTAGAACAGTGAATATATAGCATGACCACCTACGTCTTTAGTAGAACAGTGAAGATACAGCATAACCACCTACGTCTTTAGTAGAACAGTGAATATACAGCATAACCCCTACCTTCTTTAGTAGAACAGTGAATATACAGCATAACCCCTACCTTCTTTAGTAGAACAGTGAATATACAGCATAACCACCTACGTCTTTAGTAGAACAGTGAATATACAGCATAACCCCCTACGTCTTTAGTAGAACAGTGAATATACAGCATAACCACCTACGTCTTTAATAGAACAGTGAATATACAGCATAACCCCCTACTTCTTTAGTAGAACAGTGAATATACAGCATAACCACCTACGTCTTTAATAGAACAGTGAATATACAGCATAACCCCCTACGTCTTTAATAGAACAGTGAATATACAGCATAACCCCCTACGTCTTTAGTAGAACAGTGAATATACAGCATAACCCCCTATGTCTTTAGTAGAACAGTGAATATACAGCATAACCCCCTACGTCTTTAATAGAACAGTGAATATACAGCATAACCCCCTATGTCAGCGTTTGGGGGCCAGTGGGCCGAATTTGGTCCGTGGGGGATTTTGTTGCCTCCCCCCAAGTTTTCTGAGCAAATACATTTAATAAAGACTGTAAAAACACCAGGAAATCAGCCCCAAGTGATTTTAATTTTGTAAATCTGTTCCTAAGTATTCCCACGCTTAATAGAGACACGTGATCATATACAGATGTAGGCAAGGTTTGGAATGATTATGTTGTGTCTGTTTGGACTTCATACGGTCAATTTGCATTCTACAAATTATTTGTAATTATGTTCCTGCCCCACGACCATCCACTCAAGAACAAATTGGCCCGCGGCTGAAAATAGTTGATGATCCCTGCCCTATGTCTTTGGTAGAAGAGTGAGGTTACAGCCAGCTGGGTGTACTAAGGCCTGTCTTTGGAGTGTGTGTTGTTGTGTGATTGCGGCTGTGTGTGTGTATACTGTACACATCTCAATAAAATGTGATGGCGGGCATGACAAAATACGCGTAGAAAGGGGGAGGGAAAGCTAGACATCCCATTCCAGACAAAAAGCAAGAGTGTGGTGCACCACCATACTGCTTGAGTGAGGTACTCTATGCCTGAACCTGACAGCACAATTTATGATGTCACTGGGGCTGCAAATCCAGGAAAAATCCTTCTTTAACTGCTCTGATAAATCTGACCAGCTACAGCAGGAGGGTCAGATTACAGCGTCAAATACATACCCCCAAAACAGATAGCTCCACGCTTTTATGGGCCATAATGCTACTTGATTTATGGATGTGCTTTGTGTTTTTATTGTTGTTTTATTTAATAATTATAACAGTCAGTTTATGTGAGGGGCTGAGCTGAGGAAAGATCTGGTTACAGGGCCTGGCCATGGAAGGACCTGTGGATTTTGCCAGGGAACCACAGCAAGGCACCCTGTCATCTTTGAACACAGGGAAAATAAATAGAACATAAAAATAAACTAATTTCAGCTCTCTGAGCCTTGGGAGCAGGGCAGGGGTTGATTTGTGTACTCTAAGCAGGCAATGACATCACCCAGGGGTGGGGGGTGAGGGGAGTGGAGTCAGTATTGGGCGAGAGCAGTGTGGAGCGAGGGCAGTGTGGGGCGAGGGGAGTATGGGGCGAGGCCAGTATGGGTTGAGGGCAGAATGGGACGAGGGCAGTATGGGGCGATGGCAGTATGGGACGAGGGCAGTATGGTGCGAGGGCAGTATGGGACGAGGGCAGTATGGGACGAGGGCCGTGTGTGTGTGTGTGTGTGTGTGTGTGTGTGTGTGTGTGTGTGTGTGTGTGTGTGTGTATGTGTGTGTGTTACGGACCATCCTGCCTGCTGGGGGAACAGGATAGGGTGGATGGCACTGAGCCAGTGTATGGCTGCCAGAGTTGGGCCAGAGCTGGGTTAGAGCTGGGCCAGAGCCCTCTAGAGGCCGGTACAGGAAGGTCCTGATACACATGACAGATAGCCATTAACATACACCATACAGCATACAACATACAACATACATCACACAGCATACACCATACAGCATACACTATACAGCATACAGTATACAGCATGCAACATACAACGTACACCATACAATATACACCATACAGCATACAAATGTAACATACACCATACAGCATACAGCATACACCATACAACATACAACATACATCATTCAACAAATATCATACTACACACAACATACATCATACAACATACAACATAAAGCATACAACATGCATCATACAACATACACCATATACCATACAACATAAAACATACACCATTCAACATACATCATACAACACACAACACACACCATACAACATAAACCATACAACATGCATCAAACGTCATGCACCATACATTATACAACATACAACAAACATCATACTACACACAACATACATCATACAACACACAACACACACCATACAACATAAACCATACAACATGCATCAAAAGTCATGCACCATACATTACACAACATACAACATACAATATAGAGTTTACAACATACAGCATGCAGCATACAACATACAGCACACAGCATACAACATTCAACATATGACACACAGCATGCACCATACAACATACACCATTCAACATACAATATAGAGTTTACAACATACAGCATGCAGCATACAACATACACCATATACCATACAACATTCAACATATGACACACAGCATGCACCATACATTATACAACATACAACATACAATATAGAGTTTACAACATACAGCATATACCATACAACATACACCATATACCATACAACATACACCATATACCATACAACATACAACACACACCATACAACACACACCATACACCATTCAACATACATCATACAACACACAACACACACCATACAACATAAACCATACAACATGCATCAAAAGTAATGCACCATACATTATACAACATACAACATACAATATAGAGTTTACAACATACAGCATGCAGCATACAACATACAGCACACAGCATACAACATTCAACATATGACACACAGCATGCACCATACATTATACAACATACAACATACAATATAGAGTTTACAACATACAGCATGCAGCATACAACATACAGCACACAGCATACAACATTCAACATATGACACACAGCATGCACCATACTACATACACCATTCAACATACAATATACAGCATACAACATGCAGCATACAGTATACAACATACACCATACAACATACACCATTCAACATACAGTGTACAGCATACAAAATACAAAACACACCATACATAATACAGCATACAAAATACAGTTTACAGCATAGAGCATACAGCATACAACATACAGCATGCAGCATGCAACATACAGCATACATCATGCAACATACACCATTCAACATACAGTGTACAGCATACAAAATACAAAACACACCATACATAATACAGCATACAAAATACAGTTTACAGCATAGAGCATACAGCATGCAACATACAGCATGCAGCATGCAACATACAGCATACATCATGCAACATACAACACACAACAAATACCATACTGCATACATCATGCAACATACAACACACAACAAATACCATACTGCATACACCATGCAACATACAACACACAACAAATACCATACTGCATACACCATGCAACATACAACACACAACAAATACCATACTGCATACACCATGCAACATACAACACACGACAAATACCATACTGCATACACCATGCAACATACAACATACAGCATACACCATGCAACATACACCATACACCATGCAACATACAGCATACACCATGCAACATACAACATACAGCATATAACATACCACATACAGCACACACCATACAACATACAGCATACAGCGTACAGCATACCACATACAATATACAGTTTACAACATACAACATACAGCATACAACATACAGCGTACAACATACCACACAAAATATACAGTTTACAACATACAACATACAGTATACAACATACAACATTCAGCATACAACATACAACATACAGCATATAACATACCACATACATCATACACCATACAACATACAGCATACAGCATACAGCATACCACATACAATATACAGTTTACAACATACAACATACAGCATACAACATACAGCGTACAACATACCACATACAATATACAACATACAGCATACAACATACAACATTCAGCATACAGTGTACAACATACAACATACAGCATATAACATACCACATACAATATACAGTTTACAACATACAACATACAGTATACAACATACAACATACAGCATACAACATACGGTATACAACATACAACATGCAACATACAGTATACAACATACAACATACAGCATACAACATACAACATAGAGTATACAACATTCAACATACAGCATACAACATACACCACATAACATACACCATTCAACATATACCATACAACATACAACAAACAGCATACACCACATAACATACACCATTCAACCTACAACATACAACATACAGTATACAGCATACAAAATACAGCATCCACCATACAATAGACAGTTTAAAACATGCAACATGCAACATACAGCATACAATATACAACATACAATATACAATTTACAACATGCAATATGCAACATACAGCATACAATATACAACATACAATATACAGTTTACAACATGCAACATTCAGCATACACCATACAATATGCAACATACAATATACAGTACACAACATGCAATATACAGTATACAACATACAGCATACATCATACAACATTCAACATACAGTATATGCCATATTGTACACCATACAACATACATTATACAGCATACAACATACAATATATAACAAACAACATACAGTTTACAACATACAACATGCAGCATGCAACATACAACATACAGCATGCAACATACAACATACAGCATACACCACATGGTATACAATATACAATATGCAGCATACAACATACAGCATACACCACTCGGTATACAACATACAACATACAACATACAGCATACTCCACATGGTATACAATATACAACATGCAGCATGCAACATACAACATACAGCATACACCACACGGTATACAACATACAACATGCAGCATGCAACATACAACATACAGCATACACCACACGGTATACAACATACAACATACAACATACAGCATACTCCACATGGTATACAATATACAACATGCAGCATGCAACATACAACATACAGCATACACCACATGGTATACAACATACAACATGCAGCATGCAACATACAACATACAGCATACACCACACGGTATACAACATACAACATGCAGCATGCAACATACAACATACAGCATACACCACACGGTATACAACATACAACACACAACATACAGCATACTCCACATGGTATACAATATACAACATGCAGCATGCAACATACAACATACAGCATACACCACATGGTATACAACATACAACATGCAGCATGCAACATACAACATACAGCATACACCACATGGTATACAACATACAACATGCAGCATGAAACATACAACATACAGCATACACCACACGTTATACAACATGCAACACGCAGCATGCAACATACAACATAAAGCATACACCACACGATATACAACATACAACATACAACATACAACATACAGCGTACACCACACGGTATACAACATACAACATACAGCATACACCACACGGTATACAACATACAACATACAAAATACACCACACGGTATACAACATACAGTTTACAACATACAACATGCAGCATGCAACATACAACATACAGCATACACCACACGGTATACAACATACAACATGCAGCATGAAACATACAACATACAGCATACACCACACGTTATACAACATGCAACACGCAGCATGCAACATACAACATAAAGCATACACCACACGATATACAACATACAACATACAACATACAGCGTACACCACACGGTATACAACATACAACATACAGCATACACCACACGGAATACAACATACAACATACAAAATACACCACACGGTATACAACATACAGTTTACAACATACAACATGCAGCATGCAACATACAACATACAGCATGCAACATACAACATACAGCATACACCACATAACATACACCACACGGTATACAATATACAACATGCAGCATGCAACATACAACATACAACATACACCACACGGTATACAACATACAACATACAACATACAGCATACACCACATGGCATACAACATACAACATGCAACATACACCACATGGTATACAACATACAACATGCAACATACACCACATGGTATACAACATACAACATACAACATACAGCATACACCACATGGTAACCAACATACAGCATACACCACACGGTATACAACATACAACATACAACATACAGCATACACCACATGGAATACAACATACAACATACACCACACGGTATACAACATACAACATACAACATACAGCATACACCACATGGTGTACAACATACAGCATACACCACACGGTATACAACATACAGCATACACCACACGGTATACAACATGCAACATACAACATGCAACATACACCACATGGTAGACAACATACAACATACAACATACAGCATACACCACATGGTATACAACATACAGCATACACCACACGGTATACAACATACAACATACAAAATACACCATACACCACACGGTATACAACATACAACATACAAAATACACCATACACCACACGGTATACAACATACAACATACAGCATACACCACATGGTATACAACATACAGCATACACCACATGGTATACAACATACAGCATACACCACACGGTATACAACATACAACATACACCACACGGTATACAACATTCAACATACAACATGCAACATACACCACATGGTATACAACATACAACATACAACATACAGCATACACCACATGGTATACAACATACAGCATACACCACACGGTATACAACATACAACATACAAAATACACCATACACCACACGGTATACAACACACAACATACAAAATACACCATACACCACACGGTATACAATATACAACTTGCAGCATGCAACATACCACATGCACCACACGGTATACAACATACAACACACAGCATACACCATGCGGTATACAACATACAACATACAGCATACACCACACCGTATACAACATACAACATACACCATACACCACACGGTATACAACATACAACATACAACATACAGCATACACCACATGGTGTACAACATACAGCATACACCACACGGTATACAACATACAGCATACACCACACGGTATACAACATGCAACATACAACATGCAACATACACCACATGGTAGACAACATACAACATACAACATACCGCATACACCACATGGTATACAACATACAGCATACACCACACGGTATACAACATACAACATACAAAATACACCATACACCACACGGTATACAACATACAACATACAAAATACACCATACACCACACGGTATACAACATACAACATACAGCATACACCACATGGTATACAACATACAGCATACACCACATGGTATACAACATACAGCATACACCACACGGTATACAACATACAACATACACCACACGGTATACAACATTCAACATACAACATGCAACATACACCACATGGTATACAACATACAACATACAACATACAGCATACACCACATGGTATACAACATACAGCATACACCACACGGTATACAACATACAACATACAAAATACACCATACACCACACGGTATACAATATACAACTTGCAGCATGCAACATACCACATGCACCACACGGTATACAACATACAACACACAGCATACACCATGCGGTATACAACATACAACATACAGCATACACCACACCGTATACAACATACAACATACACCATACACCACACGGTATACAACATACACCATACACCACACGGTATACAACATACAACATACACCATACACCACACGGTATACAACATACACCATACACCACACGGTATACAACATACACCATACACCACACGGTATACAACATACAACATGCACCATACACCATACACCACACGGTATACAACATACAGCATACACCATATACCATACACCACACGGTATACAACATACAACATACACCATACACCACACGGTATACAACATACACCACACGGTATACAACATACACCATACACCACACGGTATACAACATACAACATACACCATACACCATACACCACATGGTATACAACATACAACATACACCATATACCATACACCACACGGTATACAACATACAACATACACCATATACCATACACCACACGGTATACAACATACAACATACACCATACACCATACACCACACGGTATACAACATACAACATACACCCCACACCACACGGTATACAACATACAACATACAACATACACCATACACCACACGGTATACAACATACAACATACAGCATACACCACACGGTACACAACATACAACATACACCATACACCACACGGTATACAACATACAACATACACCACGCGGTATACAACATTCAGTTTACAACATACAACATACAGTTGTCAGCGTCGTGTGTATAGGTGGCAGGGAAGTCAGGCAGGAGAGTCAAAATGGAGTGTAAATGGAGACTTTTAATAAATGTCAACAGAACATGCTCCATAACACTAAAACGTACAGACATGGAAAAAACCATGGGTACGAGGACCCGTCGCGCACCAATACAACAAATAAACAACACAGACAATAAAACAATCTCTGACAAAGACATGAGTGGAAACAGAGGGTTAAATACACAACAGATAATGAATGGGATTGAAAACAGGTGTGTGGGAAGACAAGACAAAACCAATGGAAAATGAAAAATGGATCAATGATGGCTAGAAGACCGGTGACGTCAAACGCCGAGCACCGCCCGAACAAGGAGAGGCAACGACTTCGGTAGAAGTCGTGACAACAGTTTACAACATACAACATACACCATACATTACACGGTATACAACATACAAAATACAAAATACAAAATACATCATACACCATACAGCATACAAAATACAAAATACATCATAGACCATGCAGCATACAAAATACAAAATACATCATACACCATACAGCATACAAAATACAAAATACAAAATACATCATACACCATACAGCATACAAAATACAAAATACAAAATACATCATAGACCATGCAGCATACAAAATACAATATACATCATACACCATACAGCATACAAAATACAAAATACAAAATACATCATACACCATACAGCATACAAAATACAATATACAAAATACATCATAGACCATACAGCATACAAAATACAAAATACAAAATACATCATACACCATACAAAATACATCATACACCATACAGCATACAAAATACAAAATACAAAATACATCATAGACCATACAGCATACAAAATACAATATACAAAATACATCATAGACCATACAGCATACAAAATACAAAATACAAAATACATCATACACCATACAGCATACAAAATACAAAATACATCATACACCATACAGCATACAAAATACAAAATACAAAATACATCATACACCATACAGCATACAAAATACATCATACACCATACAGCATACAAAATACAATATACAAAATACATCATAGACCATACAGCATACAAAATACAAAATACAAAATACATCATACACCATACAGCATACAAAATACAAAATACAAAATACATCATACACCATACAGCATACAAAATACAAAATACATCATACACCATACAGCATACAAAATACAATATACAAAATACATCATACATCATACAGCATACAAAATACAATATACAAAATACATCATAGACCATACAGCATACAAAATACAAAATACAAAATACATCATACACCATACAGCATACAAAATACAATATACAAAATACATCATACACCATACAGCATACAAAATACAATATACAAAATACATCATAGACCATACAAAATACAAAATACAAAATAAATCATAGACCATACAAAATACAATATACAAAATACATCATAGACCATACAAAATACAATATACAAAATACATCATAGACCATGCAAAATACAATATACAAAATACATCATAGACCATACAAAATACAATATACAAAATACATCATAGACCATACAAAATACAATATACAAAATACATCATAGACCATACAAAATACAATATACAAAATACATCATAGACCATACAAAATACAATATACAAAATACAAAATACATCATACATCATAGACCATACAAAATACAATATACAAAATACATCATAGACCATACAAAATACAATATACAAAATACATCATAGACCATGCAAAATACAATATACAAAATACATCATAGACCATACAAAATACAATATACAAAATACATCATAGACCATACAAAATACAATATACAAAATACATCATAGACCATACAAAATACAATATACAAAATACATCATAGACCATACAAAATACAATATACAAAATACAAAATACATCATACATCATAGACCATACAAAATACAATATACAAAATACATCATAGACCATACAAAATACAATATACAAAATACAAAATACATCATACATCATAGACCATACAAAATACAATATACAAAATACATCATAGACCATACAAAATACATCATAGACCATACAAAATACAATATACAAAATACATCATAGACCATACAAAATACAATATACAAAATACATCATAGACCATACAAAATACAATATACAAAATACATCATAGACCATACAAAATACAATATACAAAATACATCATAGACCATACAAAATACAATATACAAAATACATCATACATCATACAGCATACAAAATACAATATACATCATACATCATACAGCATACAAAATACAATATACAAAATACATCATAGACCATGCAAAATACAATATACAAAATACATCATAGACCATACAAAATACAATATACAAAATACATCATACATCATACAGCATACAAAATACAATATACATCATACATCATACAGCATACAAAATACAAAATACAAAATACATCATACACCATACAGCATACAAAATACAATATACAAAATACATCATAGACCATACAGCATACAAAATACAAAATACAAAATACATCATACAGCATACAAAATACATCATAGACCATACAAAATACAATATACAAAATACATCATAGACCATACAAAATACAATATACAAAATACATCATAGACCATGCAAAATACAATATACAAAATACATCATAGACCATACAAAATACAATATACAAAATACATCATAGACCATACAAAATACAATATACAAAATACATCATACACCATACAGCATACAAAATACAATATACATCATACATCATACAGCATACAAAATACAAAATACAAAATACATCATACACCATACAGCATACAAAATACAAAATACATCATAGACCATACAGCATACAAAATACAAAATACAAAATACATCATAGACCATACAGCATACAAAATACAAAATACATCATAGACCATACAGCATACAAAATACAATATACAAAATACATCATACATCATACAGCATACAAAATACAATATACAAAATACATCATACACCATACAGCATACAATATACAAAATACATCATACATCATACAGCATACAAAATACAATATACATCATACATCATACACCATACAGCATACAAAATACAATATACATCATACATCATACACCATACAGCATACAAAATACAATATACAAAATACATCATAGACCATACAGCATACAAAATACAAAATACAAAATACATCATACACCATACAGCATACAAAATACAAAATACAAAATACATCATAGACCATACAAAATACAATATACAAAATACATCATACATCATACAGCATACAAAATACAATATACAAAATACATCATAGACCATACAAAATACAATATACAAAATACATCATACACCATACAGCATACAAAATACAATATACAAAATACATCATACATCATACAGCATACAAAATACAATATATATCATACATCATAGACCATACAGCATACAAAATACAATATATATCATACATCATACACCATACAGCATACAAAATACAATATACAAAATACATCATAGACCATACAAAATACAATATACAAAATACATCATACATCATACAGCATACAACATACAAAATACATCATACATCATACAGCATACAAAATACAAAATACATCATAGACCATACAAAATACAAAATACATCATAGACCATGCAAAATACAATATACAAAATACATCATACATCATACAGCATACAACATACAAAATACATCATACATCATACAGCATACAAAATACAAAATACATCATAGACCATACAAAATACAAAATACATCATAGACCATACAGCATACAAAATACAAAATACAAAATACATCATAGACCATACAAAATACAATATACAAAATACATCATAGACCATACAAAATACAACATACATCATACATCATAGACCATACAAAATACAATATACAAAATACATCATAGACCATACAGCATACAAAATACAATATACAAAATACATCATACACCATACAGCATACAAAATACAATATACAAAATACATCATAGACCATACAGCATACAAAATACAATATACAAAATACATCATACACCATACAGCATACAAAATACAAAATACAAAATACATCATACACCATACAGCATACAAAATACAATATACAAAATACATCATAGACCATACAGCATACAAAATACAAAATACAAAATACATCATAGACCATACAAAATACATCATAGACCATACAAAATACATCATAGACCATACAGCATACAAAATACAAAATACAAAATACATCATACACCATACAGCATACAAAATACAATATACAAAATACATCATAGACCATACAGCATACAAAATACAAAATACAAAATACATCATAGACCATACAGCATACAAAATACAATATACAAAATACATCATAGACCATACAAAATACAACATACATCATACATCATAGACCATACAAAATACAATATACAAAATACATCATAGACCATACAGCATACAAAATACAATATACAAAATACATCATACACCATACAGCATACAAAATACAATATACAAAATACATCATAGACCATACAGCATACAAAATACAATATACAAAATACATCATACACCATACAGCATACAAAATACAAAATACAAAATACATCATACACCATACAGCATACAAAATACAATATACAAAATACATCATAGACCATACAGCATACAAAATACAAAATACATCATACACCATACAGCATACAAAATACAATATACAAAATACATCATAGACCATACAAAATACAATATACAAAATACATCATAGACCATACAAAATACAAAATACAAAATACAAAATACATCATACATCATAGACCATACAAAATACATCATAGACCATACAAAATACATCATAGACCATACAAAATACATCATAGACCATACAAAATACATCATAGACCATACAAAATACAATATACAAAATACATCATAGACAATACAAAATACATCATAGACCATACAAAATACATCATAGACCATACAAAATACATCATAGACCATACAAAATACAATATACAAAATACATCATAGACCATACAAAATACAATATACAAAATACATCATAGACCATACAGCATACAAAATACAATATACAAAATACATCATACACCATACAGCATACAAAATACAAAATACAAAATACATCATAGACCATACAAAATACAATATACAAAATACATCATAGACCATACAAAATACATCATAGACCATACAAAATACATCATAGACCATACAAAATACATCATAGACCATACAAAATACAATATACAAAATACATCATAGACCATACAAAATACAATATACAAAATACATCATAGACCATACAGCATACAAAATACAATATACAAAATACATCATAGACCATACAGCATACAAAATACAAAATACAAAATACAAAATACAAAATACATCATACACCATACAGCATACAAAATACAAAATACATCATACACCATACAGCATACAAAATACAATATACAAAATACATCATACATCATACAGCATACAAAATACAATATACAAAATACATCATAGACCATACAGCATACAAAATACAAAATACAAAATACATCATACACCATACAGCATACAAAATACAATATACAAAATACATCATACACCATACAGCATACAAAATACAATATACAAAATACATCATAGACCATACAGCATACAAAATACAAAATACAAAATACATCATACACCATACAGCATACAAAATACAATATACAAAATACATCATAGACCATACAAAATACAATATACAAAATACATCATAGACCATACAAAATACAAAATACAAAATACAAAATACATCATACATCATAGACCATACAAAATACATCATAGACCATACAAAATACATCACAGACCATACAAAATACATCATAGACCATACAAAATACATCATAGACCATACAAAATACAATATACAAAATACATCATAGACCATACAAAATACATCATAGACCATACAAAATACATCATAGACCATACAAAATACATCATAGACCATACAAAATACAATATACAAAATACATCATAGACCATACAAAATACAATATACAAAATACATCATAGACCATACAGCATACAAAATACAATATACAAAATACATCATACACCATACAGCATACAAAATACAAAATACAAAATACATCATACATCATACAGCATACAACATACAAAATACATCATACATCATACAGCATACAAAATACAAAATACAAAATACAAAATACATCATACACCATACAGCATACAAAATACAATATACAAAATACATCATAGACCATACAGCATGCAAAATACAAAATACAAAATACATCATAGACCATACAAAATACATCATAGACCATACAAAATACATCATAGACCATACAGCATACAAAATACAAAATACAAAATACATCATACACCATACAGCATACAAAATACAATATACAAAATACATCATAGACCATACAGCATACAAAATACAAAATACAAAATACATCATAGACCATACAGCATACAAAATACAATATACAAAATACATCATAGACCATACAAAATACAACATACATCATACATCATAGACCATACAAAATACAATATACAAAATACATCATAGACCATACAGCATACAAAATACAATATACAAAATACATCATACACCATACAGCATACAAAATACAATATACAAAATACATCATAGACCATACAGCATACAAAATACAATATACAAAATACATCATACACCATACAGCATACAAAATACAAAATACAAAATACATCATACACCATACAGCATACAAAATACAATATACAAAATACATCATAGACCATACAGCATACAAAATACAAAATACAAAATACATCATACACCATACAGCATACAAAATACAATATACAAAATACATCATAGACCATACAAAATACAATATACAAAATACATCATAGACCATACAAAATACAAAATACAAAATACAAAATACATCATACATCATAGACCATACAAAATACATCATAGACCATACAAAATACATCATAGACCATACAAAATACATCATAGACCATACAAAATACATCATAGACCATACAAAATACAATATACAAAATACATCATAGACCATACAAAATACATCATAGACCATACAAAATACATCATAGACCATACAAAATACATCATAGACCATACAAAATACAATATACAAAATACATCATAGACCATACAAAATACAATATACAAAATACATCATAGACCATACAGCATACAAAATACAATATACAAAATACATCATACACCATACAGCATACAAAATACAAAATACAAAATACATCATAGACCATACAAAATACATCATAGACCATACAAAATACATCATAGACCATACAAAATACAATATACAAAATACATCATAGACCATACAAAATACAATATACAAAATACATCATAGACCATACAGCATACAAAATACAATATACAAAATACATCATAGACCATACAGCATACAAAATACAAAATACAAAATACAAAATACATCATAGACCATACAGCATACATCATACATCATACACCATACAGCATACAAAATACAAAATACAAAATACATCATAGACCATGCAGCATAACCCCCTACATCTTTAGTAGAACAGTGAATATACAGCATAACCCCCTATGTCTTTAGTAGAACAGTGAATATACAGCGTAACCCCCTACGTCTTTAGTAGAACAGTGAATATACAGCATAACCCCCTATGTCTTTAGTAGAACAGTGAATATACAGCATAACCCCCTACATCTTTAGTAGAACAGTGAATATACAGCATAACCCCCTACATCTTTAGTAGAACAGTGAATATACAGCATAACCCCCTACGTCTTTAGTAGAACAGTGAATATACAGCATAACCCCCTATGTCTTTAGTAGAACAGTGAATATACAGCATAACCCCCTACATCTTTAGTAGAACAGTGAATATACAGCATAACCCCCTACATCTTTAGTAGAACAGTGAATATACAGCATAACCCCCTACGTCTTTAGTAGAACAGTGAATATACAGCATAACCCCTAACCCCTTACCATGGTCTATCACTGAGAGAGGCTGGTGAAAGAGTCCAGTCTAATACCATGGTCTATCACTGAGAGAGGCTGGTGAAAGAGTCCAGCCTAATACCATGGTCTATCACTGAGAGAGGCTGGTGAAAGAGAAACATAATAATAATATTCCATCCATGAGGCCACTAGATCATCAGACTACAGGAAAATATAGAATGACAAAGCTGTAAAACATTATCCTAAATGTAAACAATTGGTCTTTAGTAGAACAGTGAATATACAGCATAACCCATACATCTTTAGTAGAACAGTGAAGATACAGCATAACCCCCTACATCTTTAGTAGAACAGTGAATATACAGCATAACCCCCTACGTCTTTAGTAGAACAGTGAATATACAGCATAACCCCCTACATCTTTAGTAGAACAGTGAAGATACAGCGTAACCCCCTATGTCTTTAGTAGAACAGTGAATATACAGCATAACCCCCTACATCTTTAGTTGAACAGTGAGTATACAGCATAACCCCCTACGTCTTTAGTAGAACAGTGAATATACAGCATAACCCCCTACGTCTTTAGTAGAACAGTGAATATACAGCATAACCCCCTACGTCTTTAGTAGAACAGTGAATATACAGCATAACCCCCTACGTCTTTAGTAGAACAGTGAATATACAGCAAAACCCCCTACGTCTTTAGTAGAACAGTGAATATACAGCATAACCCCCTACATCTTTAGTAGAACAGTGAATATACAGCATAACCCCCTACGTCTTTAGTAGAACAGTGAAGATACAGCATAACCCCCTCCGTCTTTAGTAGAACAGTGAAGATACAGCAGAACCCCTACCTTCTTTAGTAGAACAGTGAATATACAGCATAACCGCTACATCTTTAGTAGAACAGTGAATATACAGCATAACCCCTACCTTCTTTAGTAGAACAGTGAATATACAGCATAACCCCTACCTTCTTTGGTAGAACAGTGAATATACAGCATAACCTTCTACGTCTTTAGTAGAACAGTGAATATACAGCATAACCCCTACCTTCTTTAGTAGAACAGTGAATATACAGCATAACCCCCTACATCTTTAGTAGAACAGTGAATATACAGCATAACCCCCTACGTCTTTAGTAGAACAGTGAATATACAGCATAACCCCCTACGTCTTTAGTAGAACAGTGAATATACAGCATAACCCCCTACGTCTTTAGTAGAACAGTGAATATACAGCGTAACCCCCTACGTCTTTAGTAGAACAGTGAATATACAGAGTAACCCCCTACGTCTTTAGTAGAACAGTGAATATACAGCATAACCCCTACCTTCCTTAGTAGAACAGTGAATATACAGCATAACCCCTACATCTTTAGTAGAACAGTGAATATACAGCATAACCCCTACCTTCTTTAGTAGAACAGTGAATATACAGCATAACCCCTACCTTCTTTGGTAGAACAGTGAATATACAGCATAACCTTCTACGTCTTTAGTAGAACAGTGAATATACAGCATAACCCCTACCTTCTTTAGTAGAACAGTGAATATACAGCATAACCCCTACCTTCTTTAGTAGAGCAGTGAATATACAGCATAACCCCTACCTTCCTTAGTAGAACAGTGAATATACAGCATAACCCCCTACGTCTTTAGTAGAACAGTGAATATACAGCATAACCCCTTACGTCTTTAATAGAACAGTGAATATACAGCATAACCCCTACCTTCTTTAGTAGAACAGTGAATATACCGCATAACCCCTACCTTCTTTAGTAGAACAGTGAATATACAGCATAACCCCCTACGTCTTTAGTAGAACAGTGAATATACAGCGTAACCCCCTACGTCTTTAATAGAACAGTGAATATACAGCATAACCCCCTACGTCTTTAGTAGAACAGTGAATATACAGCAAAACCCCCTACGTCTTTAGTAGAACAGTGAATATACAGCATAACCCCCTACATCTTTAGTAGAACAGTGAATATACAGCATAACCCCCTACGTCTTTAGTAGAACAGTGAAGATACAGCATAACCCCCTCCGTCTTTAGTAGAACAGTGAAGATACAGCAGAACCCCTACCTTCTTTAGTAGAACAGTGAATATACAGCATAACCGCTACATCTTTAGTAGAACAGTGAATATACAGCATAACCCCTACCTTCTTTAGTAGAACAGTGAATATACAGCATAACCCCTACCTTCTTTGGTAGAACAGTGAATATACAGCATAACCTTCTACGTCTTTAGTAGAACAGTGAATATACAGCATAACCCCTACCTTCTTTAGTAGAACAGTGAATATACAGCATAACCCCCTACATCTTTAGTAGAACAGTGAATATACAGCATAACCCCCTACGTCTTTAGTAGAACAGTGAATATACAGCATAACCCCCTACGTCTTTAGTAGAACAGTGAATATACAGCATAACCCCCTACGTCTTTAGTAGAACAGTGAATATACAGCGTAACCCCCTACGTCTTTAGTAGAACAGTGAATATACAGAGTAACCCCCTACGTCTTTAGTAGAACAGTGAATATACAGCATAACCCCTACCTTCCTTAGTAGAACAGTGAATATACAGCATAACCCCTACATCTTTAGTAGAACAGTGAATATACAGCATAACCCCTACCTTCTTTAGTAGAACAGTGAATATACAGCATAACCCCTACCTTCTTTGGTAGAACAGTGAATATACAGCATAACCTTCTACGTCTTTAGTAGAACAGTGAATATACAGCATAACCCCTACCTTCTTTAGTAGAACAGTGAATATACAGCATAACCCCTACGTCTTTAGTAGAACAGTGAATATACAGCATAACCCCTTACGTCTTTAATAGAACAGTGAATATACAGCATAACCCCTACCTTCTTTAGTAGAACAGTGAATATACCGCATAACCCCTACCTTCTTTAGTAGAACAGTGAATATACAGCATAACCCCCTACGTCTTTAGTAGAACAGTGAATATACAGCGTAACCCCCTACGTCTTTAATAGTACAGTGAATATACAGCGTAACCCCCTACGTCTTTAATAGAACAGTGAATATACAGCATAACCCCCTACGTCTTTAATAGAACAGTGAATATACAGCATAACCCCCTATGTCTTTAATAGAACAGTGAATATACAGCGTGACCCCCTACATCTTTAGTAGAACAGTGAATATACAGCATAACCCCCTACATCTTTAATAGAACAGTGAATATACAGCATAACCCCCTACGTCTTTAATAGAACAGTGAATATACAGCATAACCACCTACGTCTTTAATAGAACAGTGAATATACAGCATAACCCCCTATGTCTTTAATAGAACAGTGAATATACAGCATAACCACCTACGTCTTTAATAGAACAGTGAATATACAGCATAACCCCCTACGTCTTTAATAGAACAGTGAATATACAGCATAACCCCCTACGTCTTTAGTAGAACAGTGAATATACAGCATAACCACCTACGTCTTTAGTAGAACAGTGAATATACAGCATAACCCCTACCTTCTTTAGTAGAACAGTGAATATACAGCATAACCCCCTATGTCTTTAATAGAACAGTGAATATACAGCATAACCACCTACGTCTTTAATAGAACAGTGAATATACAGCATAACCCCTACCTTCTTTAGTAGAACAGTGAATATACAGCATAACCCCCTACGTCTTTAATAGAACAGTGAATATACAGCATAACCACCTACGTCTTTAGTAGAACAGTGAATATACAGCATAACCACCTACGTCTTTAGTAGAACAGTGAATATACAGCATAACCACCTACATCTTTAGTAGAACAGTGAATATACAGCATAACCTCCTACGTCTTTAGTAGAACAGTGAATATACAGCATAACCACCTACGTCTTTAATAGAACAGTGAATATACAGCATAACCACCTACGTCTTTAATAGAACAGTGAATATACAGCATAACCACCTACATCTTTAGTAGAACAGTGAATATACAGCATAACCACCTACGTCTTTAGTAGAACAGTGAATATACAGCATAACCACCTACGTCTTTAGTAGAACAGTGAATATACAGCATAACCACCTACATCTTTAGTAGAACAGTGAATATACAGCATAACCCCCTACGTCTTTAGTAGAACAGTGAATATACAGCATAACCACCTACGTCTTTAATAGAACAGTGAATATACAGCATAACCCCCTACGTCTTTAATAGAACAGTGAATATACAGCATAACCACCTACATCTTTAGTAGAACAGTGAATATACAGCATAACCACCTACGTCTTTAGTAGAACAGTGAATATACAGCATAACCCCTACCTTCTTTAGTAGAACAGTGAATATACAGCATAACCCCCTACATCTTTAGTAGAACAGTGAATATACAGCATAACCCCCTACGTCTTTAGTAGAACAGTGAATATACAGCATAACCCCCTACATCTTTAGTAGAACAGTGAATATACAGCATAACCCCCTACGTCTTTAGTAGAACAGTGAATATACAGCATAACCCCCTACGTCTTTAGTAGAACAGTGAATATACAGCATAACCCCCTACGTCTTTAGTAGAACAGTGAATATACAGCGTAACCCCCTACGTCTTTAGTAGAACAGTGAATATACAGAGTAACCCCCTACATCTTTAGTAGAACAGTGAATATACAGCATAACCCCTACCTTCCTTAGTAGAACAGTGAATATACAGCATAACCCCTACATCTTTAGTAGAACAGTGAATATACAGCATAACCCCTACCTTCTTTAGTAGAACAGTGAATATACAGCATAACCCCTACCTTCTTTGGTAGAACAGTGAATATACAGCATAACCTTCTACGTCTTTAGTAGAACAGTGAATATACAGCATAACCCCTACCTTCTTTAGTAGAACAGTGAATATACAGCATAACCCCTACCTTCTTTAGTAGAGCAGTGAATATACAGCATAACCCCTACCTTCCTTAGTAGAACAGTGAATATACAGCATAACCCCCTACGTCTTTAGTAGAACAGTGAATATACAGCATAACCCCTTACGTCTTTAATAGAACAGTGAATATACAGCATAACCCCTACCTTCTTTAGTAGAACAGTGAATATACCGCATAACCCCTACCTTCTTTAGTAGAACAGTGAATATACAGCATAACCCCCTACGTCTTTAGTAGAACAGTGAATATACAGCGTAACCCCCTACGTCTTTAATAGAACAGTGAATATACAGCATAACCCCCTACGTCTTTAGTAGAACAGTGAATATACAGCAAAACCCCCTACGTCTTTAGTAGAACAGTGAATATACAGCATAACCCCCTACATCTTTAGTAGAACAGTGAATATACAGCATAACCCCCTACGTCTTTAGTAGAACAGTGAAGATACAGCATAACCCCCTCCGTCTTTAGTAGAACAGTGAAGATACAGCAGAACCCCTACCTTCTTTAGTAGAACAGTGAATATACAGCATAACCGCTACATCTTTAGTAGAACAGTGAATATACAGCATAACCCCTACCTTCTTTAGTAGAACAGTGAATATACAGCATAACCCCTACCTTCTTTGGTAGAACAGTGAATATACAGCATAACCTTCTACGTCTTTAGTAGAACAGTGAATATACAGCATAACCCCTACCTTCTTTAGTAGAACAGTGAATATACAGCATAACCCCCTACATCTTTAGTAGAACAGTGAATATACAGCATAACCCCCTACGTCTTTAGTAGAACAGTGAATATACAGCATAACCCCCTACGTCTTTAGTAGAACAGTGAATATACAGCATAACCCCCTACGTCTTTAGTAGAACAGTGAATATACAGCGTAACCCCCTACGTCTTTAGTAGAACAGTGAATATACAGAGTAACCCCCTACGTCTTTAGTAGAACAGTGAATATACAGCATAACCCCTACCTTCCTTAGTAGAACAGTGAATATACAGCATAACCCCTACATCTTTAGTAGAACAGTGAATATACAGCATAACCCCTACCTTCTTTAGTAGAACAGTGAATATACAGCATAACCCCTACCTTCTTTGGTAGAACAGTGAATATACAGCATAACCTTCTACGTCTTTAGTAGAACAGTGAATATACAGCATAACCCCTACCTTCTTTAGTAGAACAGTGAATATACAGCATAACCCCTACCTTCTTTAGTAGAGCAGTGAATATACAGCATAACCCCTACCTCTTTAGTAGAACAGTGAATATACAGCATAACCCCCTACGTCTTTAGTAGAACAGTGAATATACAGCATAACCCCTTACGTCTTTAATAGAACAGTGAATATACAGCATAACCCCTACCTTCTTTAGTAGAACAGTGAATATACCGCATAACCCCTACCTTCTTTAGTAGAACAGTGAATATACAGCATAACCCCCTACGTCTTTAGTAGAACAGTGAATATACAGCGTAACCCCCTACGTCTTTAATAGAACAGTGAATATACAGCGTAACCCCCTACGTCTTTAATAGAACAGTGAATATACAGCATAACCCCCTACGTCTTTAATAGAACAGTGAATATACAGCATAACCCCCTATGTCTTTAATAGAACAGTGAATATACAGCGTAACCCCCTACATCTTTAGTAGAACAGTGAATATACAGCATAACCCCCTACATCTTTAATAGAACAGTGAATATACAGCATAACCCCCTACGTCTTTAATAGAACAGTGAATATACAGCATAACCACCTACGTCTTTAATAGAACAGTGAATATACAGCATAACCCCCTATGTCTTTAATAGAACAGTGAATATACAGCATAACCACCTACGTCTTTAATAGAACAGTGAATATACAGCATAACCCCCTACGTCTTTAATAGAACAGTGAATATACAGCATAACCCCCTACGTCTTTAGTAGAACAGTGAATATACAGCATAACCACCTACGTCTTTAGTAGAACAGTGAATATACAGCATAACCCCTACCTTCTTTAGTAGAACAGTGAATATACAGCATAACCCCCTATGTCTTTAATAGAACAGTGAATATACAGCATAACCACCTACGTCTTTAATAGAACAGTGAATATACAGCATAACCCCTACCTTCTTTAGTAGAACAGTGAATATACAGCATAACCCCCTACGTCTTTAATAGAACAGTGAATATACAGCATAACCCCCTACGTCTTTAATAGAACAGTGAATATACAGCATAACCACCTACATCTTTAATAGAACAGTGAATATGTAGCATAACTCCCTACGTCTTTAGTAGAACAGTGAATATACCGCATAACCCCCTACGTCTTTAGTAGAACAGTGAATATACAGCATAACCCCCTACGTCTTTAATAGAACAGTGAATATACAGCATAACCCCCTACTTCTTTAGTAGAACAGTGAATATACAGCATAACCCCCTACTTCTTTAATAGAACAGTGAATATACAGCATAACCCCCTACTTCTTTAGTAGAACAGTGAATATACAGCATAACCCCCTACGTCTTTAATAGAACAGTGAATATACAGCATAACCCCCTACTTCTTTAGTAGAACAGTGAATATACAGCATAACCCCCTACTTCTTTAATAGAACAGTGAATATACAGCATAACCCCCTACTTCTTTAATAGAACAGTGAATATACAGCATAACCCCCTACTTCTTTAGTAGAACAGTGAATATACAGCATAACCCCTACCTTCTTTAATAGAACAGTGAATATACAGCATAACCCCCTACTTCTTTAGTAGAACAGTGAATATACAGCATAACCCCTACCTTCTTTAATAGAACAGTGAATATACAGCATAACCACCTACGTCTTTAATAGAACAGTGAATATACAGCATAACCACCTACGTCTTTAATAGAACAGTGAATATACAGCATAACCCCTACCTTCTTTAGTAGAACAGTGAATATACAGCATAACCCCCTACGTCTTTAATAGAACAGTGAATATACAGCATAACCACCTACGTCTTTAATAGAACAGTGAATATACAGCATAACCACCTACGTCTTTAATAGAACAGTGAATATACAGCATAACCACCTACGTCTTTAATAGAACAGTGAATATACAGCATAACCCCTACCTTCTTTAGTAGAACAGTGAATATACAGCATAACCCCCTACGTCTTTAATAGAACAGTGAATATACAGCATAACCCCCTACGTCTTTAATAGAACAGTGAATATACAGCATAACCACCTACATCTTTAATAGAACAGTGAATATGTAGCATAACTCCCTACGTCTTTAGTAGAACAGTGAATATACAGCATAACCACCTACGTCTTTAATAGAACAGTGAATATACCGCATAACCCCCTACGTCTTTAATAGAACAGTGAATATACAGCATAACCACCTACATCTTTAGTAGAACAGTGAATATACAGCATAACCACCTATGTCTTTAATAGAACAGTGAATATACAGCATAACCCCCTACGTCTTTAGTAGAACAGTGAATATACAGCATAACCCCCTACGTCTTTAGTAGAACAGTGAATATACAGCATAACCACCTACGTCTTTAGTAGAACAGTGAATATACAGCATAACCACCTACGTCTTTAGTAGAACAGTGAATATACAGCATAACCACCTACATCTTTAGTAGAACAGTGAATATACAGCATAACCTCCTACGTCTTTAGTAGAACAGTGAATATACAGCATAACCACCTACGTCTTTAATAGAACAGTGAATATACAGCATAACCACCTACGTCTTTAATAGAACAGTGAATATACAGCATAACCACCTACATCTTTAGTAGAACAGTGAATATACAGCATAACCACCTACGTCTTTAGTAGAACAGTGAATATACAGCATAACCACCTACGTCTTTAGTAGAACAGTGAATATACAGCATAACCACCTACATCTTTAGTAGAACAGTGAATATACAGCATAACCCCCTACGTCTTTAGTAGAACAGTGAATATACAGCATAACCACCTACGTCTTTAATAGAACAGTGAATATACAGCATAACCACCTACGTCTTTAATAGAACAGTGAATATACAGCATAACCACCTACATCTTTAGTAGAACAGTGAATATACAGCATAACCACGTACGTCTTTAGTAGAATAGTGAAGATACAGCATAACCACCTACGTCTGTAATAGAACAGTGAATATACAGCATAACCACCTACGTCTTTAGTAGAACAGTGAATATACAGCATAACCACCTACGTCTTTAATAGAACAGTGAATATACAGCATAACCCCCTACATCTTTAGTTGAACAGTGAATATACAGCATAACCCCCTATGTCTTTAATAGAACAGTGAATATACAGCATAACCACCTACGTCTTTAATAGAACAGTGAATATACAGCATAACCACCTACGTCTTTAATAGAACAGTGAATATACAGCATAACCACCTACGTCTTTAGTAGAACAGTGAATATACAGCATAACCACCTACGTCTTTAATAGAACAGTGAATATACAGCATAACCACCTACGTCTTTAATAGAACAGTGCATTTTTTTTTTCATTTTCATTTTTTTTCATTTTCATACACTTTTATTATTTTACTATGTCAATATGTATTTTCTTTCAGTGTTTTGGTGTCAAACTAGTGGCAGATGTTTTTTTAGATGGACCATGGTCTATCACTGAGAGAGACTGATGAAAGAGTCCAGCCTAATACCATGGTCTATCACTGAGAGAGTCTAGTGAAAGAGTCCAGCCTAATACCATGGTCTATCACTGAGAGAGGCTGGTGAAAGAGTCCAGTCTAATACCATGGTCTATCACTGAGAGAGGCTGGTGAAAGAGTCCAGTCTAATACCATGGTCTATCACTGAGAGAGGCTGGTGAAAGAGTCCAGTCTAATACCATGGTCTATCACTGAGAGAGGCTGGTGAAAGAGTTCAGCCTAATACCATGGTCTATCACTGAGAGAGGCTGGTGAAAGAGTCCAGCCTAATACCATGGTCTATCACTGAGAGAGGCTGGTGAAAGAGTCCAGTCTAATACCATGGTCTATCACTGAGAGAGGCTATTGAAAGAGTTCAGCCTAATACCATGGTCTATCACTGAGAGAGGCTGGTGAAAGAGTCCAGTCTAATACCATGGTCTATCACTGAGAGAGGCTGGTGAAAGAGTCCAGCCTAATACCATGGTCTATCACTGAGAGAGGCTGGTGAAAGAGTTCAGCCTAATCTCAGACGTTCAACCGTGGCTTCCATTATCCGGAATTTTCAACGAACCAACAAGTAAGTAATGCAAGGGCTTCTTCTATCATTACTGTTGCTATGTCCCACAGTAACTGTAGGCCACCAGTCCCAATGCAAATACATATGTTGTATTTTTGTTCCTCTAAAGGACGCAACGTCTTCCTCTCTCTGGGGGAAGAGGAAAGCTCCTCAGTGAAGACCAAGAGCATGCCATTGTAGGATTGGTCATGCTGACAATGCAATACAACTGAGAGAAATTCAGACCAGAATTGTAAAGGACAACCTGGTATTACACAGTGTAATACCAGGCTGTTCCTTTTGAAAAAAACAGTGAGCGGGTCAAGGAACTCTGGCATCAATACGTCCAGGTATGGTGTCAATCCAATATGTCTTGTTCTATAGTGAGTTTTACACTATGCTGCTCCACATGTAAACATGGGTTACAGTACATTCAGTTGGACATACTGAAGAGCATTTGCACATACTGTTTGATTTCTTTCAGAAAGTCATGGAGTTGGAGGCTAATCAGACCCCACATGAAATCATTTATGTAGACGAAGCAGGGTTCAACCTGGCAAAAACACGTAGGCGAGGAAGAAGAGTAATCAGGAAAAGGGCCACCGTTGATGTGCTGGGTCAGAGAGGAGCAAGTATCACAATGTGTGCTGCAATCTCGAGTGCTGGTTTGGTCCTGCAGATGCAATGGATGCCGACTGCAGAGACATCTCAGCTGAAGACTGCCAGGGGTGGATAAGGCAGGCAAAGCTTTTCTATCTACGACACAAGCTGTGATGTGGACGAGAACATGTGGCCAAATGCTGAAGATCGATAACACCACTAACACTAGTAACACTACTAACACTACTAACACTACTAACACTAGTAACACTACTAACACTACTAACACTACTAACACTACTAACACTACTAACACTAGTAACACTACTAACACTAGTAACACTACTAACACTAGTAACACTAGTAACACTACTAACACTAGTAACACTACTAACACTACTAACACTACTAACACTAGTAACACTACTAACACTACTAACACTACTAACACTAGTAACACTACTAACACTACTAACACTAGTAACACTACTAACACTACTAACACTAGTAACACTACTAACACTACTAACACTACTAACACTAGTAACACTACTAACACTAGTAACACTACTAACACTAGTAACACTACTAACACTAATAACACTACTAACACTAGTAACACTACTAACACTACTAACACTACTAACACTAGTAACACTACTAACACTAGTAACACTACTAACACTACTAACACTACTAACACTAGTAACACTACTAACACTAGTAACACTACTAACACTAGTAACACTACTAACACTACTAACACTACTAACACTAGTAACACTAATAACACTACTAACACTACTAACACTACTAACACTAGTAACACTACTAACACTAGTAACACTACTAACACTACTAACACTAGTAACACTAATAACACTAACACTACTAACACTAGTAACACTACTAACACTACTAACACTAGTAACACTCCTAACACTAATAACACTACTAACACTAGTAACACTAATAACACTACTAACACTAATAACACTACTAACACTAATAACACTACTAACACTAATAACACTACTAACACTAATAACACTACTAACACTACTAACACTAGTAACACTACTAACACTAGTAACACTAGTAACACTGCTAACACTAGTAACACTACTAACACTGCTAACACTAGTAACACTACTAACACTAATAACACTACTAACACTACTAACACAACTAACACTAATAACACTAATAACACTAGTAACACTACTAACACTACTAACACTAGTAACACTACTAACACTACTAACACTACTAACACTAGTAACACTAGTAACACTACTAACACTACTAATACTAGTAACACTAATAACACCACTAACACTAGTAACACTACTAACACTACTAACACTACCAACACTAGTAACACTACTAACACTAGTAACACTACTAACACTACTAACACTACTAACACTAGTAACACTAGTAACACTAATAACACTACTAACACTACTAACACTAGTAACACTAATAACACTAACACTACTAACACTAGTAACACTACTAACACTACTAACACTAGTAACACTCCTAACACTAATAACACTACTAACACTACTAACACTAGTAACACTAATAACACTACCAACACTAATAACACTACTAACACTAGTAACACTAATAACACTACTAACACTAATAACACTAGTAACACTAGTAACACTAATAACACTACTAACACTAGTAACACTACTAACACTAGTAACACTACTAACACTACTAACACTACTAACACTACTAACACTACTAACACTACTAACACTAGTAACACTAGTAAAGTTAGTAACACTATTAACACTAATAACAACAGTAACACTACTAACACTACTAACACTAGTAACACTAGTAAAGTTAGTAACACTATTAACACTAATAACAACAGTAACACTACTAACACTACTAACACTAGTAACACTAGTAACTACTAACATTAGTAACACAACCCGTCACAGCTAACCACAGGTCTATATGCAGGCCAAAGCTAACCATAGCTCAATACGAAGGCCACAGCTAACCACAGGTCAATAAGGCCACAGCTAACCACAGGTCAATAAGGCCACAGCTAACCACAGGTGAATACGCAGGCCAGTCAGGAAGTAGTGCCACAAGAAAAACCTCTCACCCTGCAGCACAGACAGAGGGGAGAGGATGGGAAAGAAAATGGAGAGATGGATAGATAGAGAAATAGTGAGAGATAGAGAGAGAGAGAGAGAGAGAGAGAGAGAGAGAGAGAGAGAGAGAGAGAGAGAGAGAGAGAGTTGTCATCAAATAGAAGACTCCATGGTCACACCACCAGCACTCTACATCTGTCCCTGTGGGACTAAAGACCTCTTTCATGTCCTGATCTGTGGAAGACAACACAGACAAGAGGGACCGTCTGGAATATCACTACACACACACACACACACACACACACACACACACACACACACACACACACACACTGACAAGAACACACAGATGGTGGCTCAAACACACACACACACACAAACGGAAATGAGATGAGATGACAGAAACATTAATGGGTTTTACATTGGGTAAAAAAAAAAGAAGTTAAACAGACTGAGTGAAATGGAGAGAGAGGGAGACGGGGAGAGAGAGAGAAATAGAGCAGGAGGGACAGGGGGAAAGAGATGTGGACCAGCACCAGGAGGGTGTGCATGTGTGGCTGAGACTGGCTGGGTCTGGGTCTAGGTCTGGGGCGGAAGAGCTGAGCTGCCTCCTCTGAGCTCCAGGCTCCAGGCTGCAGGAGAGACGGACGAGAGCCAGACAGCCCAGACTGCCCTGCCTGCATGGCAGCCCCACACACCTGCACACAGCAGGCCTGTCTGGCCTCACTGCCTGGGAACAAAGGGAGGGAGAGGGAGTGGTCTGGGTTGGTATAGGGGTCATAGGTAGTGGAGGCCGGATGTTCCAGCAGCCCTGATTCCAGACTGTCACAGTGCAGACGGCTCAATCCCACCAGCCCTCAGGGCAGTACAGGAACCCCAGATGTGCAGGGAGAGCTGAGAGTGGAGCCCTGGGTTGGGGGCCGGAAGGGGACGGGGGTGCTAAGAGTGCAAATAGTACATTTCTGGAATAAAAGTAAAGAGAGAGAGAGTGAGAGATCTCCAAGTCTACCAGACTCGGCAGATTTGTAGTGACTAAAAACCACATTGAACACGACAAGCACTACAAACACTCCAAGACACCCGTTACTGTTGGACCCCCCCGTCTAGTAACTAAACATTAGCTGCAAAGCTCCAGAAAGAGGCAGTAATCCTGGTCTAGTTCACCTCCTAAAAGGGTTTGGGGTCAGCCCAGTGGTGTCTCTCTGCGTCCTGCAGGATAGTACTGGTCCACAACTGAACACAGTAGCTGTTCAGCTGCTCTCTCAGGCCCTCCACAACATCGTGGTATCTCAGGGGCGGCAGCAGAGTCAGGGGCCTGCAGGGCCACTCACAAGCTCACACACACACACATTTAACAGGGTTGCATGGGGGCCCATGGGCAGGGGAACGGGGCAAGGGGCCACAAGGGCAGGAGGTCAATAAAGCCGCTTGATGTACAGTATTCACAAATGACTGTGATTAGAACCTGTCAATCAGTTCCCTCCCTTCCTCTCACTTAACTCCTCCCCGTTCAAACGGCCCACCCCTCCCCCCAAACTCTCTACATCTTGCTCCCCACCCATCTATGTCAGCTCTAGGCCACACAGACTCTCTATATTTCTCCCCTGCCTTCATCCTTTGGCTCAGTTTGAGAGGCAACATCTGCTTTCCAACCAACATCTCCTCCATTCCACCAGACAAACAAACGGACAGTGCAGTGAGGCCATCGCTCTCACACAGATATGCAGATTCTTTACAACTCAATTGTAGAGTTTTAGTACCTTTGGCAGTCCACTGACAATCTCCCTGGACAGATAAACTACACCGGACATCGATAAATCCCCCAGAATATTTAGGAAAACATGTCTGGTGGACCCTGGCTTTTTAATGGCTTTCTGCTTGTTTTAAATCTTTGTTGTCATGGTGGTGCAGTTTTCTATTAGCCATGATGCAGGGTTGTAGAGATTCTGGAACTGAGAAGGAGATGGAAGGTTGACTGTTGAACAATTGGAGATTACAGCGTATGGCGTTTATGACAACTACTACGCTCTTGTGTGTAGAAACAACCAGAGGCACACAACACACACAGGCACACAAACTTACATACACACACACACACACACGCACACACACACACGCACTCGCACTCGCACTCTGGCTGCGGTGGTATTGATCTGGCGTTGGTTGTCATAGTGGCACAGCCAGGGTAGTCCCAGAACAATCTGAGACTACGCTGGCGTGGAATCACCCACTACAACACATCTATATAATCTCTTCCCCTGTTACTCTTCCATTAAGAACCACTCCCATCTTCCCCTGTTACTCTTCCATTAAGAACCACCACCATCTTCCCCTGTTACTCTTCCATTAAGAACCACTCCCATCTTGTCAATGTAAGTAAACTCCTCTCATACTGAAGACAGCAGGGTGATGTTTGGCCCTAAAATGAAAAGTTCAGGTTCAGAGCTACAGAGACATTTTCACTCTTCCTCCTGGTTATAAACTGTTCCCCTGGCAGACATCACCTCTACACCTCAGCTCAGATCATCAGAACAGATCTAATCTCTTCCACCCCAGGAGGAGAATGTCTCCTTCTCTACTATAGACGAACTGGCTGTTGAAGTCCTGGGACAAGGATTCCAATGTGCATTCTATTAGTGAGATTCAGTTTGAAAGATGGTTGGGAGCTGCGGTGCCTCGCCGGACCGGTGGTTTAGTGACTGAACGTCTTCCAGCTCTCCTCCCGCAGCGCTTGGAGAGCAGAAGCAACACTTATCTCATGTTTCCACATTGGTCCTGGGGAAACTTTTCTGTTTATGCTGCGCTGCACCCCTCTGTTCGGAAAGCACAGGACGCTTGAAGAGCGTAGGAGACGTGTGTGTTGTGTCTGTGGGAGGATGGTTGTTTTTGTTTTAAGGGGAGGAGGAGGATGGGGATGTGGTGGAGGTGAGAGGACTGTCCGACAGCGTCACCTAAATCACCTCACAGACAGACAGACAGACAGACAGACAGACAGACAGACAGACAGACAGACAGACAGACAGACAGACAGACAGACAGACAGACAGACAGACAGACAGACAGACAGACAGACAGACAGACAGACAGACAGACAGACAGACAGACAGACAGACAGACAGACAGACACACACACACACACACACACACACACACACACACACACACACACACACAATGACACATACACCATTCCATATACACTCTGGCTCATGTGCTTCCCATTGACAGCACATTGAGAATAACGACAGAGGATCAGCAAAGGCCAGAGTCACACATGTGTAAATGAGTTCACCTCACAATTTATACTCCTATAGAAGTGAGTTATGAGCCAGGGTGATTCAAAAGCAGTAAAACATTGCCAGGTACTATAATATATTTCCAAAATTCCAACAGGAGTTGCCTTGCCCTTAGAGTGGAAAAGCCCTGAATGCATTTTCACCATTCTCCATAACAAAGTACTTTCAATCAGTCCCAGATACATCAGCTCAGTTCTGTTTTATACTCACACTACCCTACTAATATTAGTAGACATCGCAGAAGAATAGACATTGTAGAAGAAACCTCTAGTGGGCTTTGAAAAGCCTGGGAAGAATGTCCATTCAGACCAGGAAGTAAATAGACAGAGCACATCGAATAATTAGGAGCTTAGCAGTGAGGGCCATGGTGCCAGCAGCATGTCCACCATCACAGACAGACTCAGGTGGATGAGGAACTACGTGTCTTGGGAGATCAACTAGCTCTGATCAAACACATACATTTGACCAGACACTCTTATCCAGAGTGACTTACAGGAACAATTAGGGTTAAGTGCCTTTCTCAAGGGCACATCAACACATTTTTCACCTAGTAAGTTGGGGGATTTGAACCAGCGACCATTCAGTTACTGGCCAAATGCTCTTAACCGCTAGGCTACCTGCCACCCCCCAAATGAATTCCTACCTGTCTTACAGGAGTGCTCCACTGCTAGGTGATTGAACTGATATTAAGATAAAGCAACTATTGGATCTCTCTCTGTATCTATGAGGCGTTTGTAACGCGAGGCTAACCGCGAACAGGCAGGTGAATGTACAGGCAGGGGCAAATGCAGAAAGAGCAACTATCAACATTTCAGCACTACTATGGGTCTGATGGACATACAGTACATACGGTCATGTAGGCAGGGGAACGGGTCATGCGACTAAAGCTGAGATGGAGCTACAAATGTCTGCATATGAATGAGTGAATTATTGATTGAGCTAATGATTTTGAACTGGCACATTTCATGCTCGGTGCTTGTATAGTCATTCTCTCTTACCTAAACACGGGGCATGCATGTGTCAAAAAAGGGGAGAGAAAAAAACCCTTGGTGGATGCTCCTGAATGCAAATGCATGCATGTATAACCTTTCAGCTGAGAGGCTCTCATCATTTAAGCGTTGACCTACACATAAATATGTTGTACAGGCCTTGAGTGGAGACAAATTCTGACACTCGTTAGCAATGAGGAGCCACAACTAGCGTCTGTTTAAATGGCTAGAGGAGAGGAGGAGGTGAGGGAGGAGGTGAAGGAAGAGGAGATGAGAAGACAAGAGAAAAAACATAGGCTCCTTATGAGGCAAAGCAAAGATGGACGAGAAGCCTTAGGCCCCAAAACAATCAATTGCAGATCAAGGAAAACCATTGTGGGTTCAATAAACATTTTTATGGTGTATCTTAACATAGTTATTAGACACATTAAAACACACTTTTTTAAACCTTTATTTAACCAGGTAGGCCAGTTGAGAACAAGTTCTCATTTATAACTGCGACCTGGCTAAACAACACAGAGTTACACATGGGATAAACAAATGTACAGTCAATAACACAATAGAAAAGTTGATATACACTGTGTGCAAATATAGTAAGATTGGGGAGGTAAGGCAATAAATAGGCCATAGTGGCGAAATAATTACAATTTAAAAATTAAACACTGGAGTGGTGGATGTGCAGAAGATGTGCAAGTATAGATACTGGGGTGCAAAGGAGCAAGATAAATAAATAGCAGTATGGGGATGAGGTAGTTGGGTGGGCTATTTACAGATGGGCTATGTACAGGTGCAATGATTGGTAAGCTGTTCTGACAGCTAATTCTTAAAGAGTGAGAGAGACATAAGTCTCCAGTTTCAGTGATTTTTGCAATTCCTTCCCGTCATCGGCAGCAGAGAACTGGAAGGAAATGCGGCCAAACAAGGAGTTGGCTATGGGGGTGACCAGTGAAATATACCTGCTGGAGCGCGTGCTACGGATGGGTGCTGCTATGGTGACCAGTGAGCTGAGATAAGGCAGGGATTTACCTGGCAAAGAATTATAGATGACCTGGAGCCAGTGGGTTTGGCGACGAATATGAAGCGAGGGCCAGCCAACGAGAACATACAGGTCACAGTGGTGGGTAGTATATGGGGCTTTGGTGACAAAACAGATGGCACTGTGATAAACTACATCCAATTTGCTGAGTAGAGTGTTGGAGGCTATTTTGTAAATTACATCGCCGACGTCAAGGATCGGAAGGATAGTCAGTTTTACGAGGATATGTTTGGCATCACGAGTGAAGGATGCTTTTTTGCGAAATAGGAAGCCGAATCTAGATTTAATTTTGGATTGGAGATGCTTAATGTGAGTCTGGAAGGAGAGTTTACAGTCTAACCAGGCATCTAGGTATTTGTAGTTGTCCACATATTCTAAGTCAGAACCGTCCAGAGCAGTGATGCTAGATGGGCGGGCGGGTGCGGGCAGTGATCGGATGAAGAGCATGCATTTAGTTTTACTTGCATTTAAGAGCAGTTGGAGACCACGGAAGGAGTATTGTATGGCATTGAAGCTCGTCTGGAGGTTTGTCCAAAGAAGGGCCAGAATTATACAGAAGGGTGTCGTCTGCGTACAGGTGGATCAGAGAATCACCAGCAGCAAGAGCAACATCATTGATGTACAGAGAAGAGAGTCGGCCCGAGAATTGAACATTGTGGCACCCCCATAGAGACTGCCAGAGGTCCGGACAACAGGCCCTCTGATTTGACGCACTGAACTCTATCTGAGAAGTAGTTGGTGAACCAGGCGAGGCAGTCATTTGAGAAATCAAGCCTGTTGAGTCTGCCAATAAGAATGTGGTGATTGACAGAGTCGAAAGCCTTGGCGAGATCGATGAAAACGGCTGCACAGTATTGTCTTTTATCGATGGCGGTTATGATTTCGTTTAGGACCTTGAGCGTGTCTGAGGTGCACCCATGACCAGCTCGGAAACCAGATTGCATAGCGGAGAAGGTATGGTGGGATTCGAAATGTCCGGTGATCTGTTTGTTAACTTGGCTTTCAAAGACTTTTGAAAGGCAGAGTAGGATAGATATAGGTCTGTAACAGTTTGGGTCTAGAGTCTCTCCCCCTTTGAAGAGGGGGATGACCGTGGCAGCTTTCCAATCTTTAGGGATCTCAGACGATACGAAAGAGAGGTTGACCAGGCTAGTAATAGGGGTTGCAACAATTGCGATGGATAATTTTAGAAAGAGAGGGTCCAAATTGTCCAGCTTAGCTGATTTGTAGGAGTCCAGATTTTGCATCTCTTTCAGAACATCAGCTCTCTGGATTTGGGTGAAGGAGAAATGGGGAGGCTTGGGCAAGTTGCTGCGGGGAGTGCAGAGTTGTTGACCAGGGTAGGGGTAGCCAGGTGGAAAGCATGGCCAGCCATGCTGTGCTTATTGAAATTCTCCATAATCGTAGATTTATCAGTGGTGACAGAATTTCTTAGCCTCAGTGCAGTGGGCAGCTGGGAGGAGGTGCTCTTATTCTCCATGGACTTTACAGTGTCCCAGAACTTTTTGGAGTATACTAACTGACTGTGTATATTGGTTCTTAACTTCTCTGAAGATGCACATCACGGGGGCTATTCAATGCTAATGCAGCATGCCACAGGATGTATTTGTGCTGGTCAAGGGCAGTCAGGTCTGGAGTGAACCAAGGGCTATCTGTTCTTAGTTCTACATTTTTTGAAAGGGGCATGCTTATTTAAGATGGTGATGAAAGCACTTTTAAGAATAACCAGGCATCCTCTACTGACAGAATGAGGTCAATATCCTTCCAGGTTACCCGGACCAGGTCGATTAGAACGGCCTGCTCGCTGTGTTTTGGGGAGTGTTTGACAGTGATGAGGGGTGGTCCTTTGACCGCAGACCCATTATGGGCGCAGGCAATGAGGCAGTGATTTAGAGGGCAGGTTGGTCAAGATGATTTCTATGAAGGTGCCCGTGTTTACGGATTTAGGGTTGTACCTGGTAGGTTCCATGATAATTTGTGTGAGATTGAGGGAATCTATCTTAGATTGTAGAACGGCCGGGGTGTTAAGAATATCCCAGTTTAGGTCACCTAGCAGTACAAACTCTGAAGATAAATCGGGGGCAATTAATTCACATATGGTGTCCAGGGCACAGCTTGTGGCTGAGGGGGGTCTTTAACAAGGGGCAACATTGAGAGACTTATTTCTGGAAAGGTTGATTTTTAAGAGCAGAAGCTTGAACTGTTTGGGCACAGACCTAGGTAGCATGACAGAACTCTGCAGGCTATCTCTGCAGTAGATTGCAACTCCACCCCCTTTGGCAGTTCTATCTTGGCGGAAAATGTTACACAACCTGTTCCACTCAAGGACGTTATCATTCAATATTCAATGAAACCAAACCTGTCTTAAAATACAGCATAATCATAATCAAGTCTACCTGCAGTGCATTTTTTCTATTGTCTGTGATTGGTTGAATTGGGCCTCAGTATTGTAGAGCTAGCTGTAGGACCCAGGGTGGTGAGCATGGATGACATCACATAGAGGTTTGTATCCTCTGAGTGGTTCAGCGGTAAATCAAAATCAAATCAAATCAACATTTAAGCGTCACGTACACAGTTTACAGCAGGTATAAAGGATACAAGCTCCCTCAAAAGTACAAATATCAGTATCGATATAATAATTAAAATTAAAAAATTGTAGTAGTAGGAGAAATAACTATGCATAGTAATATAACTAATATGCATTCACTAACCATTAGGATATACAGTATAAATAATGATTCTGCTATGTCAGGTATGACTGTATTTACAAATATAAAGTGAACGGTGTCTTGGTTGCGCAGTTGAATAAATAGAATATAAATAGAACAGTAGCGTAATGGAACCACAGTCAATCATGGTGTCCAGCCCATCCCCAGCCTCTCTAACTACCCAAAGGGCCTTAACCCTTCCCCTACGTCCCCTGTCCAAATATACACAACAAAGTACGCTTCCCTGGGACCAACCTGAGCCAGAGTGTCAACCATATCGGGTCCAAACCATCTGAGCTCTCCCCAGCTGAGAGCCCCTACTCTGGGGCCCACCAGGCCCATAAATCTCCCTGGGCCGGGCTGTGGGAAGGAAGGCCCCTTTCAAACCCAGCGCAGTGAGTAGTAGTGGAGGGGAAAATGTCCATGGACACCAGGCAGCAACCCCCCAGCCCTGTCCCAGCTCTGTCCCAGCTGCAGTGAAAACAAATGGGCAGGAAGCAGCTGTGGGTGGGTGGTTTAACTCTGGTGATATTGGGGGGAGGAGGAGGGGGGCTGCTTCAGTTTGGGCAGACAGAAAATAAGGAGGAAGAAGAAGAGACAGAACCCTGAAACAATAAACCATCTGAGGAAGAAGAAGAGAGGAGGAAGAGGTGGAGGAGGTGGTGGAGGAAGAAGAGGAGAAGGAGGACGAGGAGCAAGAGTAGGAAGAGTAGGAAGAGGAATAGGAGACAGGAGGAAGAGAAGGAGAAGGAGGAGGAGGAAGATGAGGAGCAGGAGGAGAAAGAGGAGGATTTGATTTTGATGTGATTTATTGGGATGCTTGTTATCCGATGCCAATGGCAACAGCTAGTCTTACTGGGGTCCAACACATAATGAAAAATACATTTGAGACAAAACACTTGACACATAGTACCAGCCAAAGGTTTGGACACACCTACTCATTCAAGGGTTTTTCTTTGTTTTTACATTGCGGAATAACAGTGAAGACATCAAAACTATGAAATAACATATATGGAATCATGTAGTAACCAAAAAAGTGTTAAACAAATCTAATATATTTTATATTTGAGGTTGTTCAAAGTAGCCACCCTTTACCTTGATGACAGCTTTGCACCCTCTTGGCATTCTCTCAAGCAGATTCATGAGGAATGCTTTTCCGACATTCTTGAAGGAGTTCCCACATATGCTGAGCACTTGTAGGCTGCTTTTCCTTCACTCTGTGGTCCAACTCATCCAAAGCCATCTCATTTGGGTTGAGGTTGGGTGATTGTGGAGGCCATGTCATCTGATGTAGCACACATCAATCTGAGGTGCAGTTTAACTTTAATAAATGTATAATCTGCAGCAAAGGTAACTGTGGGTCTTCCTTTCCTGTGGCAGTCCTCAGGAGAGCCAGTTTCATCACAGCGTCTGAAGTTTTTTGCAACTGCACTTTAAGAAGCGTTTAGTTCTTAAAGTGCAGTTCTTGAAATGTTCCGCATTGACTGACCTTCATGTCTTAAAGTAATGATGGACTCGTTTCTCTTTGCTTATTTGAGCTGTTGTTGCCATTATATGGACTTTTACCAAATAGGGTTATCTTCTGTATACCACCCATACTGTGTCAGAACACAACTGTTTGGCGCAAATGCATTAAGAAGGAAAGAAATTCCTTAACTTTTAAGAAGGCACAACTGTTATTTGAAATGCATTCCAGGTGACTACCTCATGAAGCTGGTTGAGAGAATGCCAATAGTTTGCAAAGCTGTCATCAAGGCAAAGGGTGGCTACTTTGAAGAATCTAAAATCTAAAATATATTTTGATTTGTTTAACACTTTTTTGGTTACTAAATTATTATTAAGTGTTATTTCATAGTTTTGATGTCTTCACTATTATTCTACAATGTAGAAAATAGATAAAAAAATAAAGAAAATACCTTGAATGAGTGGGTGTGTCAACTTTTGACTGGTACTGTACATTTTGTAGGAGGAGGAGGAGAAAGAGGTATGAGTGAGGAACACTAATGTAAGAGAAAGAGATGGGGGGGCAATGTGCATGGGGTCGGTGATGGTGATGAATGAGAGACTGTCTCCTGGCGGAGGAGAGGGGGTTTCATCTTCGTCTAAAGAGGAGAGAGGGTGGGGACTTAACCAGGGCAAGCTGCTCTCGACTTTGGGGAGACAGGGCTGCCTCTGTAATGCAGCCTGGTTCTTCTTCACAGATGTTCTCATGTTACCAAGGTGACCGAGCACTGTCATATGGACAACACATGACGATGGATCACGCACACACAACGTCATATTTGTGTTGGACGTTGCGCTTGCCTTGGCAACCATCTTAGGGCTGTCCCTCTATGGGCAAGTGGGGGAGGAGTCATCTCTATGGGGCGTGTAATTCAGTGTGATGTGGGCGAGTAAGATGTGTGTGACAGCTCCTCCTGCTGCAGACACTTGCTTCACACATACTGCAGCATCACCTTTACACAATGAGCCATCTGGGGTACCAGCTCCCTGAACGCAGCTATCCAATCAAACTCTAGATTCACGGCTTACAACCAGGAAGAAACAACAGTACAGCCAATCTACACTGGGATAGAACAAATTGACATTTAAAGACTGATTCGTCAAAATTGTGTTTGATCAGATGGTATTGTAGCGGTTTATGGAAAAATGTTTTTTAGGCTGCAGTTCCTCCTCCGATGCAGCAGAGGGCAGTTTAACCTCTGTGCTCTCTGCCGTGGTCTTGGTATCATCCACAGTGCTCAGATTCAAGTCGTCTTTGGTCTTTTCCAATTCCTTTCAACATAAACAGATATGGCTTGAAAAATGTGTTGCAATATTTGAATAAGCTATTCGATTTTATGGATTTCGCCAAAGGGAAATGAAATGGCAGTCGACTTAAAGACAAGGCCATGAGATAAGCTCAAAGATAAAACATCTATTCAGGAAACATAACTACTGTGTAATTCTTAGAAGAAGTCGTCTTTGGCACTAATACTGTTTCTGATAATATCCCATTGTAAATGGCGGGCAGCATGGAAAATACATAACTGTACATGATAAAGCAGTACAATTCCCTCCCCTGTCCTCTTCAATGCACCAATCAGTAGGAGTGACCATTGAATGAATGCGTTTCTCAAAGAAATGGAACAGTGAGCGCTTTATTAGTCTAAATCTGGGGCTTGGAGTTCATTTGAACCCAGATAGCAACGGCCATAACTGGGCTAATCCTTAGAGGGTGGTGAGGGGTAGGATAAGACGGGTGTATGGGGGAGCAAATTAAAAGGAGCAGACATCAAGGCCACATTTCTCTAATCAGAAGAGGAGAAGTGAGACCCCAGGCAAGGCAATTTAGCTGAACAAGAGAAGAAGAGAGGAAACGGCCTGCGAGTCACTTTTTGACCTTTAAGCCCATCTGATGAATTTCTGGTAATTAAGCCATTTGATTGCCTCAAATTAATGATCTGGATAACTGCCCTTTAAAGGCTGTTTACTTCTCTGTAAATCAAGCCTTTCTGCATGTTTTGTTTTTAATGTAACCTTTATGGAAATTACTACACGCACCAAAAGCTTTCATCTAACTTCTCTGCTCCAGTTCAGAGGGGAGAGGGGATAGGGCTGTTAAAGACTTGTACACCACCCAAGATAATAATATACACACAGATAATAAATAACACATGGAGACATCAATTCAGCGTCTATTCTACGTTGGTTCAACATCATTCCATTGCTTCAACCAGTGTGCCCAGTGTCTGGAGTCGGTTCACACCGTGTGGGCTCTCTCTCTCTCTCTTTCCCTCTCTCTCTCTCTCTCCCTCTCTTTTCTCTTCTCCCCCCCCCCCCCCCCCCCCAGAAAAAAACAACCACTCAAGCCTCTGTCGCTAGCATACTGTCATTTCATATTACAGGATTATTCAACCTCATGCGATATTCAGAAAGTGCACATGCACACACACACACACACACACACACACATCTCCACTCCATCATATCACACCCTTTACTTTCTCCCAACGAAGTCACACATTCTCTGCGCAAACTTTTCTCCCCCTAACCCATGGATGACCCCCTCAGCAAATATAGATTTCCCCTTTTCTGAAACTGCCAAACCCATTACCCAGGGGATTATCCACATTAAGACAAAGAATGAGCGACTGTGAAATGTGGTTGCTGTACTTCCAGACACGAGAGCAAATACTTTTGTGTGTCCGCTTAAATGAGTTCCTCCACTGCAAAGTCATTTGGGAATGGATCAGTGCGGCATTAGCCATTGCTTTAAAAGCATGGCCATGATTGAGTGTGGAATCAAAAGAGGCTTCCAATAATTGCAACAATATTGCCTCTAGATCCTAATGTAATTTTGTCACATTGTTAAAAAAAATCAGAAAATATGACAACACACTCAGTCCCCCGCCTCCAGGCTTAATCATGCATGAGTGTGTGTGTGGAGGGGCTGGTAAATATCTTTATTTGTGGATGGCTTTAGCCTTACATTTGCACGTGTCAGTCTTTCTAGATGACTAGCCCAATGCTTCGAAGTCCCAGGAGCTGGATTGTCATCAGGGAAATAATATTCATGATTCAAGTGTCTGTGTTGGCATGTTTAAGTATGTGTGTATAAGTGGTGGTTGGTGATGTTTAAGATGAGGGAGGATTATCATTTATTTTTATGAGCATGGCCTTATTTCTATTACTGTAAGGAAAGACGCTAGTAGAGACGAGAAGCAGGTACAGGTAGTGGACATTTAATAGCAAAGACAGGACAGGACAGCGTCTGGACATGAACACATAAGGACAATAATGCTGACACGGAACAAACGAGGGATCAGACCGTTATAGACGGGGCAATCAACAAAGGGAAGGAGTCCAGGTGAGTCCAATGAGCGTTGCTGCGCGTAATGATGGTGTCAGGTGTGCGTAATGAAGGGAAGCCTAGAGCCCTCAAGTGCCAGAGAGGGAGAGAGGGAGCAGGAGTGACAATTACAGCATATTGGATGACGGTCGTTCATATCCCATTCACCCAGTTCAATGTAACATCGATAGGTTTAGGCTACTACATGATACTCAAAGTGTTCCTATACCCATCATGAGGTTGCTACAACCTAGCTTATGAATGACAGTTTACAACGTAGGTGCACACAGGTCGAGAGAAAATGATGAGTAATCAAGGTGTGCGTTCGTAAATTTACTCTGGCTATCTACTCCGATTTCAGAGCACTCTCGTCTGTGCCAGAGCGCAGAATAAATGATGAATTTATGAATGTGCAACACATTAGTCCAACATTTGCAAACAAGAGTTTCTATTGGAAAAAAATCTGTTATGTTTATCCCTGTTCGTTCTGTTTGCTTCCGTTTAAGAAAAATGTTAATCAGAATCGGCAGATTGAATACACCCCTGATCACACGCAAACACTGTTCGCTTTCATAGTGGTGTCATAGATACAGGATGATCCCTTTGACCGTTGTATAATTATTTCTCGGATCCATCTACAAGCACTCATCCTCTCACCTTTATCCTTCGCAGTGCACAACACATCAGCTGTCAGTGACCAGGTGAAAAAACCTTTCCAAGCCAAACCTTCATATTATGACCGCTAACCACTACACACAGCCTACATCATTGTCACGTCTTAGTCAACATAGCCACTAGATCTAACGCCTTAGTAAACCCACTACATGCAGTACAGTCTAGTATCAGCAGCAAGCAGTTTAGCAGTTACACCAGTGAACCCTGGTGCCAATAAATGTATAAAACCAAATGCTTACCGTGACGAAGAAGAGTTCTGGTGTTGGATAGTCATAGCCAGCTAGCTAACATAGCCAGTTGTTTGAGTAGGCTAAACTAGCTGCATTCGATGCTAGCTAAGTAAGTGAAAGTGAAAAAAATACATACTACGAAATATACAGTGCCTTGCGAAAGTATTCGGCCCCCTTGAACTTTGCGAGCTTTTGCCACATTTCAGGCATCAAACATAAAGATATAAAACTGTATTTTTTTGTGAAGAATCAACAACAAGTGGGACACAATCATGAAGTGGAACGACATTTATTGGATATTTCAAACTTTTTTAACAAATCAAAAACTGAAAAATTGGGCGTGCAAAATTATTCAGCTCCCTTAAGTTAATACTTTGTAGCGCCACCTTTTGCTGCGATTACAGCTGTAAGTCGCTTGGGGTATGTCTCTATCAGTTTTGCACATCGAGAGACTGACTTTTTTCCCATTCCTCCTTGCAAAACAGCTCGAGCTCAGTGAGGTTGGATGGAGAGCATTTGTGAACAGCAGTTTTCAGTTCTTTCCACAGATTCTCGATTGGATTCAGGTCTGGACTTTGACTTGGCCATTCTAACACCTGGATATGTTTATTTTTGAACCATTCCATTGTAGATTTTGCTTTATGTTTTGGATCATTGTCTTGTTGGAAGACAAATCTCCGTCCCAGTCTCAGGTCTTTTGCAGACTCCATCAGGCTTTCTTCCAGAATGGTCCTGTATTTGGCTCCATCCATCTTCCCATCAATTTTAACCATCTTCCCTGTCCCTGCTGAAGAAAAGCAGGCCCAAACCATGATGCTGCCACCACCATGTTTGACAGTGGGGATGGTGTATTCAGCTGTGTTGCTTTTACGCCAAACATAACATTTTGCATTGTTGCCAAAAAGTTCAATTTTGGTTTCATCTGACCAGAGCACCTTCTTCAACATGTTTGGTGTGTCTCCCAGGTGGCTTGTGGCAAACTTTAAACGACACTTTTTATGGATATCTTTAAGAAATGGCTTTCTTCTTGCCACTCTTCCATAAAGGCCAGATTTGTGCAATATACGACTGATTGTTGTCCTATGGACAGAGTCTCCCACCTCAGCTGTAGATCTCTGCAGTTCATCCAGAGTGCTCATGGGCCTCTTGGCTGCATCTCTGATCAATCTTCTCCTTGTATGAGCTGAAAGTTTAGAGGGACGGCCAGGTCTTGGTAGATTTGCAGTGGTCTGATACTCCTTCCATTTCAATATTATCGCTTGCACAGTGCTCCTTGGGATGTTTAAAGTTTGGGAAATCTTTTTGTATCCAAATCCGGCTGTCAAACTAGAACTAATGTCAACATCTCCAAAGCAAAGAACCTAAACTAGATGTGACATACCTCATTCAAAGAAACACCAACGCATAACAAACGTAATATAAAGACCTCTCTCTGTGCTCTCCTGCGTGGGCCTCCTGTTGAAACCGTCATGACACTGATCGTAATTCTGTCGGGTGAGGTGTCCGTGAACCCAGAAAGGTTCTCCCTCATCCATCTCTCTAACTCAAACACTGTGACACATGACCTTGGAGTGTAACTGCTCAGTGACAGTTCTGTACCATGTCCCCTGTCTACTTCAACAGTCACATATCGATAGGTATTTATAGCCCTGTAAACAGGCCAAATAGCCCCGGCTCCACTACTGTACAGGATGGAGGTGCTTGCCGCACCGCGATAGAGAGAGGTGTTTAAGTCTCCCAGGTGTGTCGCGGTACTAGACTAGAGAGCCAGAGATGGAGGGAGGGTTCACTCAAGGGTCTGTCTGCAGAGAATCTATAAAGAAAACGAGAGCTGCAACCCCAAAATGGACATATCTGAATGATCATTTATTTATTTGAATGAGGTTGATAAGGAAAAGACAGTGGATGATGGAAATGCTGGACTAACCTAACTGGGAGACCAAATTAATGAAATATGAATATATTGCAGCTGTAGATGTTACCACACTGTAGCTGGTGTTATGTGGTGATGGATAATTGGTGTCACGGATCTGGAACTGGTGACCTTGTGAAAACACATGCAAGAGGGTGACAAACAGTGTGGTCAGAGGCTGACCAGAATTTCAACCACATTGTCAAACTCAATTAACAATGAAATGCATTTTGACCAAGCTGACTAGGTAGAAAGACAATCTACCAGTAAAGCCAACAAGTGCTTTAATTGTAGAGTATGGTAGGCAATGACAGCATGTGGTTTGTAGGAAACTAAACTAGAACACAAAGGAACACAAACATCCACTTGGGGAAAGCCATCAGTCTTCTCCCAGGCAGTCTCCTGTGTGTTCCACCTGAGTTGAACAGCATTTGCTTCACAGTCACACTCCCTTTGACTGGCATGAAAAGCAAGAGAAGGGATGGGAGGGAGGGCAGGTAGGGAGAGGGGACGGGAGTATGAAAACGGAAGGATGGAGGGAGGGAGGGAATTCCCTCAGCAGTTGTTATTGATTCTGGTTTTACGGGCGGATAGTTTAGTGCCGTTTACAAAACAGAACAGATGCAGCCAGTGAGCAAAAAGGTAAACAATTGCTGTCTTGGCGGGCTGCCAAGTCCCCGGCCTAAATGCACACTGAAGTGAATTTCCCCTTTGGGTTGCACTTATTGCCACTTCATTTCTTCAGAGCTCACTCTCCCTCTCTCCGTCGTCAGAGTGGGGTGCAGGGGCTTGACAGCTGGTCGTCTTCTGTCCCTCTTTGACCAATGAGGCCCACCTCTACCTGAAAGAGGCAAGTAGCCTGGTGGTTAGAGTGTTGGGTGAGTAACTGAAAGGCTGCTAGTTTGAATCCCAGAGCCAACAAGGTAAAACAATCTATTGATGTGCCCTTGAACAAGGCCCCCTATTTGCTCCTCTGGATAAGAGAGAGTCTGCTAAATGACTGATATGTACTACCTAACAGAGCTGTTAGTGAGGGGAATTGCATGTGTCTGACATGGCCGAAAACCAATTATTACATACTTTCTTCTAAATCATGCTAGACTCTGTAGGGAATGGTCAATCATGCAATCATTTAAGAATTTACCCACTGATTTAATTTCCTCTCTCTCTCTCTCTCTCTCTCTCTCTCTCTCTCTCTCTCTCTCTCTCTCTCTCTCTCTCTCTCTCTCTCTCTCTCTCTCTCTCTCTCTCTCTCTCTCTCTCTCTCTCTCTCTCTCTCTCTCTCTCTCTCTCTCTCTCTCTCTCTCTCTCTCTCTCTCTTCTTCCCCACCTGAGATGTGTGTGTGTGTGTGTGTGTGTGTGTGTGTGTGTGTGTGTGTGCGTGTGTGTGTGCGTGTGGCGTGTGTGTGTGCGTGTTGTTGCTGGTGATGCAAGCTCCAGTTCTGTCTAGAGAGAGAGGATTCAAAATTCAAAAGCCCATTGACAAGTTTATCATGCATGTAAGATCGCCGGGTGCTATTCTCCGCAGACTGGCACTGACAGAACAACAAAGGTCCATCAGTGTGTTGGAGGCAGAGATCCACAAAGATGCAGATGTTAAACGCAGTGCCCAGGGACTCCCTCACTCCTACATCAAGCTGGGTTCCTGTCAACCCTTCGCCTATCTCTCAACATATCCTAAAAGTTGGGATGGTGTGTGTGTGTGTGGTACGTCTAAGCTTCACTCTCATGACAGTTTAAGAGGGGTTTACAGCAGGCGCTGCTCTCCAGGCGCTGTATGGCCCCCTGTGCGGGGGTGGCAGGGTCAGAGCGGAGCTAGGGGCCCAGAGAGGACCGCCCGCAGGGCCCCGTGACGGCTGGGTCCCGCTCCGTCAGTCGCGGCCCGCTGCTCAACCAGACAGCCTTATTATGGGTGACTCCCAATGACCCCCCCCCTCGGGCCCCTTGGGCCCCCTGTGGCCCTCATGGCCCCTGGACTGCCAGAAGCACAGTCTTTCTGAGCCCCAGCAGGGGCCATTTGCCCTTCATAGGGGGGAAAAGTGGCAAGTTTTGATATCTCGATTAAGCTGCTTTGGGAAAGGGGTGGGTGGGTGTTGTGTCCATGCTAGGGCTGCTGTCAGCTCTCTCCTTGTGCTCTATAGCCAATCAGCTCAGAAGGACGTATTGTCTGGAAACATTTCATTACAGGACACTTGTTTTGGTCTCTGAGCGTGTTCTTGGACCCTCTAGGACTCCATACAGGAGCAGAGTGTTATGCTGTCTGTCTGTACTCTCTCTCTATAAGCCCAGCCTTTCTACACTCCCACTCAAAAGAAGGTGCTGGAATAATTGAATACTTTGTTGATATCCTTGAGCTTAACAAGAGTGATGCGCAAAAGCTATTGTGACCAATTTGAGGAAATGGAACTTGACATACACACACGCACATTCAAACATACACAAGTGTCATGTTTATTCTAGCTGTAGTTTTATCAGACTCAGTGTTCAGAGACAATGGAGCATAGCTGGGGGAACTCACTACATCTCTCTCTCTCACTCTCTCTCACACTCTCTCTACATACACACACATGTACACTACCTTTCAAAAGTTTGGGGTCACTTAGAAAAGTCCTTGTTTTTGAAAGAACATTTAAAAAATTGTCCATTAAAATAACATAACATTGATCAGAAATACAGTGTAGACATTGTTAATGTTGTAAATGACTATTGTAGCGGGAAACAGCAGATTTTTTATGGAATATCTACATAGGCGTACAGAGGCCCATTATCAGCAACCATCACTCCTGTGTTCCAATGGCACATTGTGTTAGCTAATCCAAGTTTATCATTTTAAAAGGCTAACTGATCATTAGAAAACACTTTAGCAATTATGCTAGCACAGCTGAAAACTGTTGTTCTGATTAAAGAAGCAATAAAACTGGACTAGTTGAGTATCTGGAGCATCAGTGTCACGTATACTCCCTCTCCGACCTCTAGGTCATCAGACTGCTGATTATCCCGCACACCTGTCACCATCATCTCGCGCACCTGCACCTCATGACAATCACCTGGACTCCATCAATTCCTTGATTATCTTCCCTATATCTGTCACTCCCCTTGGTTCTTTCCCCAGGTGTTATTGACTCTGTTTTCATGTCGGTGCATTGTTTATGCTGTGGTCATTGTGCCTTTTATTTATTAAAACACTCACTCACTCACTGAACTTGCTTCCCGGCTCTCAGCGCACTGGCTACAATCAGCATTTGTGGGTTCGATTACAAGCTCAATATGACCAGAAATAAAGACCTTTCTTCTGCAACTCATCATATATTCTTGTTCTGAGAAATGAAGGCACATCAACGGTGAAGAGGCGACTCCGGGATGCTGGCCTTCTAGGAAGAGTTGCTAAGAAAAAGCCATATCTCAGACTGGCCAATAAAAATAATAGATTAAGATGGGCAAAAGAACACAGACACTGGACAGAGGAACTCTGCCTAGAAGGCCAGTATCCCGGAGTCGCCTGTTGATGTTGAGACTGGTGTTTTGCGGGTACTATTTAATGAAGCTGCCAGTTGAGGACTTGAGGCGTCTGTTTCTCAAACTAGACACTTTAATGTACTTGTCCTCTTGCTCAATCGTGCACCAGAGCCTCCCACTCCTCTTTCTATTCTGGTTAGCGCCAGTTTGCGCTGTTCTGTGAAGGGAGTAGTACACAGCGTTGTACCAGATCTTCAGTTTCTTGGCAATTTTTCGCCTGGAAAAGCTTTCATTTCTCAGAACAAGAATAGACTGATAAGTTTCAGAAGAAAGGTCTTTGTTTCTGGACATTTTGAACCTACAAATGCTCATGCTCCAGATACTCAACTAGTCTAAATGGCCAGTTTTATTGCTTCTTTAATCAGAACAACAGTTTTCAGCTGTTCTAACATAATTGCAAAAGGGTTTTCTAATGATCGATTAGCCTTTTCAAATAAAAAAATCTGCCATTTCCAGCTACAGTAGTCATTTACAACATTAACAATGTCTGTACTCTATTTCTGGTGAATTTGGAGCAATTTCTTTTGTCCATAAAAATAACTGTTCTTTCAAAAACAAGAAAATTCTAAGTGACCCCAAACTTTTGAACGGTAGTGTATATACATGCACTCACATACACGTGCACACAAGCACAAATGCACACACTCACACACATGCACAAAATCATCAACATGTATTGAACACATCTTTACTAATGCAGCAGAAATGTGCTTTAAAGCAGATTCCAAATCCATAGGATGTAGTGATCACATTATAGTAGCCATATCTAGGAAAACCAAAGTTCCAAAGGCTGGGCCTAATATAGTTTATAAGAGATCATACAATACGTTTTTTAGTAAATACTGAACTTGACACATTTATGAAATTGCTTATTCCAGTTACTAATAAGCAGGCACCCATTAAGAAATAGTGACTGTAACAACTGTTAAATCCCCTTGGATTAATGAGGAATGGTTGAGAGAGATGAGACAAAATATATGGCAAATAAGTCTAGCAGCACAACCGATTGGCAAACGTACTGCAAATTGAGAAATCATGGGACTAAACAACAATAAGAAAAAGATGAAACTATACTATGAAACAGAGATAAAATATGTAAAGTATGATAGTAAAAAGCTTTGGAGCACCTTAAATGAAATCAGATGGCTCATTCATCACGAAACCCACTGATATTGCCACTACTACTTTATTCATTTTTAACTTAGACATGACATGCCAGCAATAAATGCCAACAATGCACATTCAAGTATAACTGACCAAATTATGAAATAAAAGCCTTGCAATTTTGTAATCCGTAAAGTGAGTGTGGAAGAGATGAAAAAATGATTGTTGTCTAAGAGACAATGACAAGCCACCGGGGTTTGACAACTTGGATGGAACATTTCTGAGGATAATAGCAGAAAATATGACCACATCTTCACTGTAAGCCGACTAGAAAGTGTGTGCTCTTAAGCCGTTCCTCTACCGAAGAATAGTAAAGCCCCCTTTACAGGCTCAAATAGCCAACCAATCAGCCTGTTACCAACCCTTAGTAAACTTTTGGGAAAAATAGTGTTTGACCAGATACAATACTATTGCACAGTAAACAAATTGACAACAGACTTTCACCACGCTTAGGACATAAAATATTATATTATAGCACTTACAGAAATGACTGATTATTGGCTGAGAGAAATTGCTGATTAAAATATTGTGGGTGCTGTCTTGTTAGACTTCAGTGCAGCTTTTGACATTATCGATCATAGTCTGCTGCTGGAAAAACATATGTGTTATGGCTTTACACCCCCTGCTATAATGTGGATAAATAGTTACTTCTCTAACAGAACACAGAGGGTGTTCTTTAATGGAAGCCTCTCAAACATAATCCAGGTAGAATTAGGAATTAACCAGGGTAGCTGTCTAGGACCCTTACTTTTTTCAATCTTTAATAATGAGTAAAGCCAGTGTATCTTTGTATGAGGATGACAATACACTATACACGTCAGCTACCACAGCGACTGAAATGACTGCAACACTTAACAAAGAGCTGTAGTTAGTTTCAGAATGGGTGGTAAGGAATAAATTACTCCTACATATTTCAAAAACTAAAAAGCATTGTATTTGGGACAAATCATTCACTAAACCCTAAACCTCAAACAATTGTAATGAATAATATGGACATTTTGCAAGTTGAAGTGACTAAACTGCTTGGAGTAACCCTGAACTGTAAATTGTCATGTTGTAAACATGTTGATATAACAACTAAGTTGGGGGTAAGTTTGTCCACAATAAAGCGCTGCTTTGCCTTTTTAACAACATTACCAACAAGGCCCTAGTTTTGTCACATCTGGACTATTGTTCAGTAGTGGGTGCCACAAAGAGGAACTTAGGAAAATTACAATTGGCTCAGAACAGGGCAGCATGGCTAGCTCATAAAAGTACAAATTTACCTTTATTTATTTAACTAGGCAAGTCAGTTAAGAACAATTTCTTATTTACAATGATGGCCAAGGAACAGTGGGTTAACTGCCTGCTCAGGGGCAGAACGACAGATTTGTACCTTGTCAGCTCAGGGGTTTGAACTCGCAACCTTCCGGTTACTAGTCCATCGCTCTAACCACTAGGCTACCCTGCTGCCCCATGTCACCTATCATGGCTCCAAGTGGAGGAGAGATTGACTTCATCCCTACTTGTTTTTGTCTCTTCACAAGTCCAGAACCGACTATGGCAGGCACACAGTACTACATAGAGCCATGACTACATGGAACTCTATTTCACATCAAGTAACTGATGCAAGCAGTAGAATCAGATGTAAAAAAAACTGAAAAAAATACACCTTATGGAACAGCAGAGACTGTGAAGAGACACACACACACACACGCACACAAACGCATACGCACACAAACGCTAGCACACACACTCTACACATATGTACATTGTAATATTGTTGTATGGTGGTATTATACATTTTGTATTGTAGATATGTAGTGGTGTAATAATGTTATATGATGTACTGTTTTATTTTTTGTTTTATGTGTAATTTAAGTGTCTTAATGTGTTTGGACCCCAGGAAGAGTAGCTGCTGCTTTGGCAGCAACTAATGGGAATCCATAATGAATACAAATACATCCACACACACACACGCAAACAAACACACAAGGCACGCACACACACGAACGCGCACACACGCACGTACATGTGTACAAATAAGGAAGACTCAGTCAGAGTCATTAACATCAGCAAACAAGGCTTTGCTAGGTGTGAACCCACAGCTCTTAAACCAGGCCTTCTCGGGAGAGTGCAGTCCGCAGAATGAGAAGCAGCAGCCATAAACAGAGAGCATATAAAACCCTCCGTTCTCCCCGCTCTCCCTGCTGTAATTACACAGTTGCATGCGTTAGCACGGCCCAACTGACAGCGTGTATAATCCCAGGCACAGATATGATCTAGTGAGGAGCAGCTCCTATTAAATATTAACAAACACCATTCCCAAGTAGCCTCAATCCCCAAAAGAAAGCCTCTGCGACTATCTCTTCTGCTACTGAAGCGCTCTCACTACTGAATAAGCTGGGTGCGCTTTGACAGGAGTGAGTTCAAAGAGCGAGGGAAGGAGGGAAGGGGGAAAGAGGAGAAGGGGAATGTGCTTACTATACATGTTCAAACCCTTCTGTATACCTCTATAGGGCATGGAACAAGTCACCTTATGGGAGAAATATTGGGAACTGGGAATGGAATTCAAATCTAGGGATTGTTATTCTATGTTTGAATGAAGAACCTTCAGCTGAACTTTACCCTCCCTAAGTGATTGTTATGGAAAGTCTATAGACAGATATAGGTAGGCAAAACAGATGTATTGCTTTTCATGGTATTCATGAAACCTGTTTTCAGTTTCTATAATGTAACAATGTATTTCAACTGGGAAGCAATTATTAATGTCATTTCGAAAATCTGCTATTTACATACTGTTAGGCCTATAAGATACTATTTTCTGCTGAATTATGTAATCGTTAAACATAATGGAAATTACACATACAACTCCAATTATACGCCGCACACACTTGGCCAGCCCTTTTCTGTGCAGATGCAGTGAGGTGTGGTAGTAAGGGTTTAAAGCCTGCATTGTTCCTGGCCAGTCAACCTGTCTGGCAGACTCCAGAGTCCTACTGCTCACCCCATTACTCCCGGGAAAGAGAGAGAAAGGGAAGAAGAAAAAGAAAAGCAGGAGGAGAGCGGGATGGGGAGGAAGGGTTACAAAGGGCTGAGACCCTCACATCTGTCTGGGAACAAGACAGAGCTTCCCTTTCAGACAGAGGGGTTAAAAGAACTGCCACATCTCTCCGTGAACGCTGTTAAATGGTTCAGTGGTTTGACAGTAGCTGATGCCAGAGACTGCACTCCCCTGGGAGAGCTCTGGGAAGGAAGCACAGGCTCAGGCTGCCTCCCAGGCTCATCTGCCCTCCCTGGAAAATACAGCACATAAATAGATAGGCAGAAACAAACAATAACATGCCACAGGGAGACAATAAGGATCTGAAGATGTATGCATAAAAGGAAGCTATGCATACTGTTTTTATTTATGTCATCATTGTTACAGCAGCACTTGCAGATCTCCACCAGTAAACCTGAAAGACAACCACCATAGAAGTGGAAAATGACATGAGCCACTGTACCTACTAGGCCATGGTATCTTTGGTGGTCTATTTATGTTTGGGTGAATGCTGTTGTCTTTTACTTATATGACCCTAAAAACTTGCCGGATCCACATCCCACAGGCCCGATCCACATCCCACAGGCCCGATCCCCATCCCACAGGCCCGATCCCCATCCCACAGGCCCGATCCACATCCCACAGGCCCGATCCCCATCCCACAGGCCCGATCCACATCCCACAGGCCCGATCCCCATCCCACAGGCCCGATCCACATCCCACAGGCCCGATCCACATCCTACAGGCCCGATCCCCATCCCACAGGCCCGATCCACATCCCACAGGCCCGATCCACATCCCACAGGCCCGATCCCCATCCCACAGGCCCGATCCCCATCCCACAGGCCCGATCCACATCCCACAGGCCCTATCCCCATCCCACAGGCCCGATCCACATCCCACAGGCCCGATCCACACCCCACAGGCCCGATCCACATCCCACAGGCCCGATCCACATCCCACAGGCCCGATCCCCATCCCACAAGCCCGATCCCCATCCCACAGGCCCGATCCACATCCCAGGCCCGATCCACATCCCACAGGCCCGATCCACATCCCACAGGCCCGATCCCCATCCCACAGGCCCGATCCCCATCCCAGGCCCGATCCACATCCCACAGGCCCGATCCACATCCCACAGGCCCGATCCCCACCCCACAGGCACGATCCCCATCCCATCCCAGACCCGATCCCCATCCCAGGCCTGATCCCCATCCCACAGGCCTGACCCCCATCCCACAGGCCTGACCCCCATCCCACAGGCCTGACCCCCATCCCACAGGCCCGTTCCCCATCCCAGGCCTGACCCCCATCCCACAGGCCCGTTCCCCATCCCAGGCCTGATCCCCATCCCAGGCCTGATCCCCATCCCACAGGCCTGACCCCCATCCCACAGGCCTGACCCCCATCCCACAGGCCTGACCCCCATCCCACAGGCCCGTTCCCCATCCCACAGGCCTGATCCCCATCCCACAGGCCCGATCCCCATCCCAGGCCTGATCCCCATCCCACAGTAACACAGTAAAAAGTGAGATGGGGCTGATGTTCATCTGAAGTGCTTTTACTGATTGAAATAATAGAAAATGTAACTTTGGTTCATTTAACCTATTCTATTCAACTTGCCTGAAATCCAATGATAAATTCGACAGATCAATTAGATTTTTTTTTATTGAATGAAAGGTTTGAAATTGCTTTCAACACCTCATATTCAGGACTGTTGATTAGAGGTGTGGGCAATGTTGTGGCATCAGCCTATCAGAAGAGTTGGAGGTGTGGTTTATTGGCTTTCAGCTTATTATTTTTGCCCACCCGTTAGCCCGAAAGCCATTCCAGTAGAGGTCGGTGCTTCAAACAGCTTGGAATGAAAGGAAGCAGTGGAACTGTGGAAAAATCTGTGGGATCTCACATTTTTGCAACACATGGTTTGAAAAAACACATGATCAAACAAAGCTTCAGAGGTCAAGGTTGACGTACTTCTGTTAAAGTGATACAAGTATGGACACTGCTTCGACCATGCTTCGAAGTTAGCTGCTTAGTGATTTTGACGCATGCCTCAGAGCTCCGATATCATTTCTATAGTGCAACCTAATATTTTAATTTGCAGGAAATTTCTTCAATTAGATGTTACCAATTGAAGTAACACAGTTAAGTTACTCCAATCAATTAATGTGCTTTTCTTTAAGCCTAATTATAAGGTTGTAATTGCATTGTATTTTAGTTTTCTGCAAAGCAAATAATCAAGAAATTGCAATTGAGTTGCAGTCAAATTAGATTTTACTGAGGTTAATTATTGATTTGATTATAATCCAATGATACAAGTACACTGTAAACCCTAATGTGCTGTCATTACTCAAAACCTTTGAGGAAACACGCCACTGTGACTCTGTAGAACAGGAGTGTTTGCAGGTTTTGGTTTTTCCTTTCAATTAAGATCAAGACAACAAGGTGAGGGGAGTTCTTTACTAATTAATGATCTTAATTCATCAATCAAGTACAAGGAAGGAGCAAAAACCCTCAGACACTCGGCCCTCATAGGAATGAGTTTGACACGCACTGTTGAGGGTCCAGATTTGAGTTGTTTCAACTTGACATTTTTGAGCAACTAAGCCACGCCTCCAATATAATTTTCCAGTGTACCTTGTCTTTTGAAGTGAATTGTAGAGTTCCTACCCCTGACTGTATTTGTTACTGACAGAGACAAGGTTGTTAAATTTGTTCATTTTCAGTCTGTGGCCTACACAAAGTGAGTTCCTAGGCAAATATTATCATTATTAATTAAACTCTTTATGGCAACACACTACATATCTCATAAGACCTTATTTTGAGGTCTAGCTTTACCCTAATACATTGGCCTGAAACTCATGGTTTACAGGACACATCAGTAACTTTAACAACATTCCCAGATTAAAAAAAAAAATCCTGGTTGCAGGATATCAAGGAATCTTCCAACCGGGATTTTGGGAAAACCTGGGAAATGTACCAGAATTTTGCAACACTACCTGCAAGTCACATTATGCTGGCTGTGTTTCGTGTAGGCTTACCATGGCATGATGTTTTCATAACCATGTAAATCTCTCAAGGACAAGGTAACTTTTATCAATATATTTGGCTCTATTTACTAAAAGATTTGAGAATGCTAATTAGCGTCAAAGTAGACATCATGAAAAACTACAAATCCCTGCAAGCTCCTGCATGTCATCTCTAGCTGACACCTTTACTAACAGGTATTGTGTCAATTTAAAACGCGCACAACAGTTCAAAGAATTGTTCATTTAAAGACATTTTCCCAATATATTAATTATTACATTTAGCTAACATTAGATAGTTAATCCAGAGATTCTTACCTTTGCCTCAATTCGTCAGTCTCATCCAGATCATCGTGGCATTTGTAGTTCTTTATGATGGCCACATGAATTTTTTCATTTTTGGGGGTAAATACAGGTTAATGTATTGATAAAAGTGACCTTGTCCTAGAGAGATTTATATTGTTATCAAAACAACATGCCAGGGTAAGCCTATACGAAACACAGCCCTAATTTCAAGTGTTTCTAAAATCCCTTTTGGGAAAAACTGAATGGTGAAAAAACTATTGGAACCATTTCCCTGTTTTTCTACTAGGCTTTAATGGGTATTATGACTCATAATGTGATACTCTATTTGAATCCAGCCAGAGTTAGGATATCCAATATTTGGAATTTTTATTCACCCGCAACCTGCATTCATAATGATTTAGGAATAGTTAGGAATAGTGTGAGGATACTAACTAAGCCATTTAAACTGGAACAACCATTTCAGTTATGGGAGCTAAAAATGTAACTAAATGATTGGATAGGTTAGAAAAATGTATGGTATTTACACTGTGTCTTTGTGTAGCATAAGATTAATCAATCAATGTACACGCAAAAACACAGATATTAAAAACAAATCTACCTGCGGTAGAGCATGTTGGGTAAAAAGTTAATGTGCTATCATAACCTACAAAAAGTTGATTTGACTTCTCATTTAGTGTTGAGTCAGTAACATTTTTAAGTAATAATGACTTTTCGTTGACTTTGAGTTCAGTTTACGAGGAGTATTTGAGTTTAACATACCTTGGGGTTTACATTGTATCATTGAGCTAATAATTACATTTGAAGTATTTATGTGAAAAAAACTGAACTCATTTATGTGATACCACTTGAAGTAATTCATGTTGTTCAAGTTGTTCCAACAAGTCACTTTTGCTAGTGTAGAGCAGGCACTCACATGACACGAGCGACACGAGGCAAAAAACTGCATGGCTTTATAGTTGTTACACGATGGGGGCGCTGCTACCCTTTGGGGCAATGTTCTGCCTCCGGTGCTACATTTGACGGTTTGTTGAGCGGCTCGTAAGCGTGTACCCACTGCCACCGCCGCGCTGCATTACGTGATCAAACAGGATAACTGACGCATGGCCAATTATCCCGGCTGCCTTCTCTCATCTCACGTTTAAGGAGAGGGACAGAGAGCGAGAGAGTTGGAGAGAGGCAGGGAGGGAAGCATAGAGAGAGAGGCTGTGTGTAGGAGATGTAAAAAGCCCACTTCCCATCCCCAGAAGGAAGTAAGCCTGACATATGCACCATTTTAGGAAAGTAAACAATGGCATGGTGTACTTTGTGGATGTTTACCCCGTATATCCCATAAATAGGCCAATCAGAGAGCCAAACATGGAGTATGAGGAATAATGTGACACACCATGTACTGCTTTGCTGTTCTCCAGTCTCTGCACATCACCCTTTCCTTCCCACAAAGGACTCTCACAAAATACATAACTTTATTTCAAATTTCTATAAACACTTCTCATCTGTTTCATTCTGTTCCTCTCTCTTGCACAAGGCTGATAACACAAGGAACCATTCAATGATTGCTTGGCTCTCTCTCAACCTTTAGCTTTAGCCTTTAGCTGTGAAGGATAGGCTACAAGGCCTCTACTCTCTAGGCCTGTGCTCAAAACCAAGGTTATCCTTGCCTGTTTTACCCTTGGTTGCTTAGGAAAGCCTTATGTGAAGCACTCTAGTAGTAGACTGAAAACTCAACCTGTGTTCAAAGGAGTGGAAATGAAATGAATGTAAAGCAGCAGGGCTCCTTCTCCAGCACCTGCTCTGAGTGAGCAGAGTGTGGTACAGCACACAGAGAGGGACAGGTTATTCCACTGACCTGCCTGCCTGCCTGCTTGCCTGCCTGCTTGCCTGCTTGCCTGCCTGCCTGCCTGCCTGCCTGCCTGCCTGTCTGTCTGCCTGCCTGCCTGCCTGCTTGCCTATCTGCCTGCTTGCATGCTGCGAGGGGATGAGAGAGACGTGACACTGGGAGACGCACCTGTATCAGACGTCTGTAACACCACTTCACACCAGACACTCAGTACACACACACTCACACCCAGCTCAGATATATTGATGTCTGTGTTCATTACCGCTGATGTGTCTCTCTCAGTGTGCATGTGTGTCTTCCTTCCCTTGCCGCTGCTGAGCGTGCTGTTGTCCTTCAGTGTATTCTCACACTCTCTCCCGTCATGGCATCCAGTTTCCAGGACAAAGTGTTCAGGTAGAGGAAGAAGAGCTACTGCAGGCAGTGGATCCGCTGAGGGACGGGGAGAGGTCAGTCTGTCCAGCAGATGGAGCCCCACCTCGTCCCACACCTCATGGCTCTCCCGAGCGATGTCACCCCGGAAGTATCAATATGATCAACACGCCTGTTTCATCAGATTGATCAGTTATGGGTTTTTGCAACAAAAACATGCAATGCTCAGAATTAAAGTTAACTGATTACATTTACTTGTAGACGTTGTGCATTTTAAGTTCACACCCCCTCTCATCCTCAAGTCTTATTATCAGTGCTGGAAAAAGTACACAACTGTCATAGTTTAGTAATAGTAAAGATACCTTAATAGAAAATTACTCAAGGAAAAGTGAAAGTCACCGAGTAAAATTCTAATTGAGTAAAAGACTAAAAGTATTTGGATTTAAATATACACTACCTTTCAGAAGTTTGGGGTCACTTAGAAATGTCCTTGTTTTTAAATAAAAGCACATTTCTTGTCCATTAAAATAACATCAAATTGATCAGAAACACAGTGTAGGCATTGTTAATGTTGTAAATGACTATTGTAGCGGGAAACGGCAGATTTTTTATGAAATATCTACATAGGTGTACAGAGGCCCATTATCAGCAAAAACCACTCCTGTGTTCCAGTGGCACGTTGTGTTAGCTAATCCAAGTTTATCATTTTAAAAGGCAAATTGATCACATTAGAAAACCTTTTGCAATTATGTTAGAACAGCTGAAAACTGTTGTTCTGATTAAAGAAGCAATAAAACTGGCCTTCTTTAGACTGGTTGAGTATCTGGAGCATCAGCATTTGTGGGTCCGATTACATGGCCAGAAACAAAGACCTTTCTTCTGAAACTCGTCAGTCTATTCTTGTTCTGAAAAATGAAGGCTATTCCATGCGAGAAATTGCCAAGAAACTGAAGATCTGGTACAACGCTGTGTACTACTCCCTTCAAAGAACAGGGCAAACTGGCCCTAACCAGAATGGAAAGAGAAGTGGGAGGCCCCGGTGCACAACTGAGCAAGAGGACAAGTACATTAGTGTTTCTAGTTTGAGAAACAGATGCCTCACAAGTCCTCAACTGGCAGCTTCATTAAATAGTACCCCCAAAACATTAGTATCAACGTCAACAGTGAAGGGGCGACTCTGGGTTGCTGGCCTTCTAGGCAGAGTTCCTCTGTCCAGTGTATGTGTTCGTTTGAACATCTTAATCTTTTATTTTTATTGGCCAGTCTGAGATATGGCTTTTTCTTTGCAACTCTGCAAAAAAAATTCAAAAACATTTTCAAAAACAATAACATTTCTAAGTGAACCCAAACTTTTGAACGGTAGTGTATATAAGTATCAAAAGTAAATATAATTGCTAAAATATACTTAAGTATCAAAATAAAAAGTTCAAATTTCTAATTCCTTATATTAGCAAACCAGACAGTACCATTTCCTTGTTGTTTATTTATTTACGGAGCACACTCCAACACTCAGGTATTACAAACAAAGTGTTTTAATGTTTCAGTGAGTCCGCTAGATCAGAGGCAGTAGGGACGACCAGGGATGTTCTCTTGATAAGTCTGTAAATTACACAATTTTCCTGTCCTGCTAAGCATTCAAAATGTAACGAGTAATTTTGGGTGTCAGGAAAAATGTATGGAGTAAAAAGTATATTGTTTTCTTTAGGAATGTAGTGAAGTAAAAGTTGTAAAAAATATAAATAGCAAAGTGAAGTACAGATACCCATAAAAATGACTTAAGTAGTACTTTCAAGTATTTTTACTGAAGTATTTTACACCACTGATTATTACCACAGCTTTCAGGAAGTCAAGACGCTCTTGGTATCCCGTGGCGACAGGCCTGACAGTGCTGGTTTCTGTGGGTTAAACCACTGCAGACATTTTGTGCAGGCTGGGCGGACACTCCGCCGTCCAGGACTCACCCATTTTCCCCTGCAGTTCCTTCAGACACTGCTCAATCCTGGAAAGAGACAGAGACATGCCACTCACAATAAACCTCTGACTGTCACTGCCATCACATACCCCATAACAGTACTGTATCCCCCCCCCCACACACACACACACACACACACACACACACACACACACACACATCCCCAAACCCTGAGAGAGACACATCAGCGGTAATGAACACAGGCATCAATATATGCCAGCTGGGTGTGAGTGTGTGTGTACTGAGTGTCTGGAGTGAAGTCGTGTTACAGACGTCTGATACAGGCTCGTCTCCCAGTGTCACGTCTCTCTCATCTCCTCGCCACACACACACACACACACACACACACACACACACACACACACACACACACACACACACACACACACACACACACACACACACAGGCAGGCAGGCCTTCCATATTAACAGACTGCATCAGCAATTCTGTCTCCCCTTTAATGTGACAGATTAGAAATGACATCCGCGGGCTCAACATGTTTAGTAGTTTCCATGCAAATCAATGCTAGCGCTCGTTTGTGTGTGTGTGTGTGTGTGTGTGTGTGTGTGTGTGCGTGTGTGTGTGTGTGTGTTTGTGTGTGTGTGAGTGAGAGAGAGAGAGAGAGAGAGAGAGAGAGAGAGAGAGTGAGTGAGGGATGTAGGGACGGAGGGAAAGAGAGAGAGAGAGAAAAAAGGAAACAGCTCCAGTTTACTAGCACCCAGCTCATCCACCACCCCAGGCCTATAAAGCACCTCCTGTCCGCTCCCAGACCATGATGCACACATCCAGATGTCTTCCAATGATGACACATTAAATACTGACACTTTCATTCCAGGGGGAAAACGTGAGGCATAAAACATTATAGACTTTAACGATCTGTATCTAAATCGCTGTGGTTTGAATACTGCACAGAGTTGCTTTTAGTTGGCTAGAGGAAAGCTCTATATAAACATACTGTACACACAGAATATTTAATTATTTATTTGACGCTAAGTTGCTGACTGACAGAAAGCCTGAATACTTTGGGGCAGTGGTGGTGTGTTTGTGAAACCACAGAGGACATCAAAGTGTTGATAGGTTGTGTTGGAGGGAACTGAAACTCTCCCAGTCAGGAGAATGATCACCCAGAGCTAGTTGTAAAACAACACTAGCTCCAACTAACTCCCGTCACTAACAGCTTGTGTGAGAAACGCTGACAGCATTTTAATTGCTGTTTTTTTTATTTTATTATATGACATCTATGGCCTTATCTTGGGTGTCACAGGGTTCAAGTATGACAGGATCAAATGAAATCGAGAGAAAGGTTTTCTTGTGCATAATAATCTAGTCAGCATATCACTGAGTACGTATGCATGGTTTGATCCACCAAATAAAGCAATAGAACTTGAAACCTTGTCTTCCTAAAAAACAGTTATTTCTGGTTTGTTCTGCCATTCCTGTTTGCCAGCAGCATACCACCCTGCATACCACTGCTGGCTTGCTTCTGAAGCTAAAACAGGGTAGGTCCTGGTCAGTTCCTGGATGGGAGACCAGATTCTGCTGGAAGTGGTGTTGTAGGGCCAGTAGGAGGCACTCTTTCCTCTGGTCTAAAAAATGAAAGTGATTGGGGACACTGCCCTGTGTAGGGTGCCGTCTTTCGGATGGGACGTTAAACGGGTGTCCTGACTCTCTGAGGTCATTAACGATCCCATGGCACTTATCGTAAGAGTAGGGGTGTTAACCCCGGTGTCCTGGCTAAATCCCCAATCTGGCCCTCAAACCATCACGGTCACCTAATAATCCCCAGTTTACAATTGGTTCATTCATCCCCCTCCTCTTCCCTGTAACTATTCCCCAGGTCGTTGCTGCAAATGAGAATGTGTTCTCAGTCAACTTACCTGGTAAAATAATGGATAAATAAATGAAAAATGGGTCAAGTCAATAGGGAAAGAACGGGGTTTTGGAATAATGGCCCGAAAATCAGGTTGGATGTTAACACAGGCTTAGAATATCTTATATGTTTTCTTCTGTGAGATAATATCAGTCAGTTAGCATGACCTGTATGAATTATGAAGC